>NC_030417.2:26769646-26949646 GCF_001660625.3 Ictalurus punctatus
TCCACGACCGTACGAACGGATGCTCGAGAAGGTAGCGCACTACATTAAGAGCCAGGGGGATGGAAACTTTTTGAACAGAATGATCTGTGTAAATGAGTATTTTGTTAAAAAAGTTCTCTCATTTAGTATTGCCTTTCAGAAGCTATATAAGCTATTTACACGTTTCCCAGAAGACAAAATTACAAGAATTCACACCGACTAGCCTGTTCAAATGTTTATACCCCCCGGCATGAACAATTATCACAAAACAAAAAAACAGTCATGGATCATCCAGGTAACGACACACAGTATTAAGAATCAAGCATGTGTAAACTTTTGAACTGGTTCATTTGTATAAATTCAGTTAGTATTGTATCGTGTGGACTAGATCTGTTATGTGATATAGCTTATTCAGGGAATACATGAAAAAGTTCCCTCTTATTTATTTATTTTTTTTAAAAAAAGATCCTGCAAGGCGCACGTAAACTTATGACTTCAACTGTACATGATGTAAATCTAAGTGTATGTATCCACACCAATGACAACACAAAACGACAGCCACCTGGACTCACTTTACGATTAACGATCAATGCAAAGCAGACTGCAAACTGGACTCCTATCTAGAAGGGCTACTACAGCATCTTCAATACAATTTTGCGGTTGATTGGGCACGCTGGCGCGTTCTGGCTGCCGCTCCTGTCTGCGTTCTCTGGAGCTTAATCGGAGTTTACCCTGTGGCGTTGCCGAGAACATACGCTGCCTCGGGACTGCTGAGGTCCTGGTCTTACGGAGCATGGCTTTAAGGTTCACCGCACACCAGCTGCTGAATTTAAAACAGAACTATCGCTTGCAACATGATGCTTATGAACTTGTGAAATGCTGGCCTGTTGAGGCAAAGGTGGTATATACATCGGAGTTTAGGACGTAGTTAGACTTTCTTCTTCTTCTCACGTCAGTATTCTAATGAGTTGGCAACAGATTAAAAGAGTGTCTCAAACTGACACTTTATCTTCGCTTGCCCGATCGGAGCTGCCCGGTAACCGTTGCATTATTTAATGCACGTTCAGTAAACAACACGGCTCTGCTTTTATCAGACATCAAGAAAATTGGACTTACCGTTCTTAACCGAAACATAGCACAAACAAAATGATGGACTTCTCTTTAACCAGATTATTCCAGAGGGCTATGGGCTGTTTGATCTCCCGCGACTCACTGGCAGAGGTGTGGGTTCAGTGTAGTACACAAACTGCAATTTAACATCAGCACTGTATGGACCACAGTTTACATCATTTGAATGCCTCGTGTTGAGTCTTTCTGCCTCTAAAGCAACGATCATCGCTACCGTCTATCGACCACCAACGGCAAATAAAGCTTTTTTTGTCCGAGTTTGCTGACTTGTCAATGTTGTGTTTTAAATTCAAGAGAATCCTTATTTTGGGGGATTTTAATATACTCATTGACCAAACTGGATTGTTGTAATCTTACACAGTTTATCAGAGGCCCAACACACAGCAAAGGTCATCCTCTAGACCTTGTGATTGCACATGATTCATTTGTGTCTCAGCTGTCTTCTGTTGATATTGGTCTTTCTGACCATTTGGCAATCTTTTTAAATCTGGAATTGTCTCTTCTTTGTACATCATCTTCATGCACTGATCATTTTCATAAAGCAATTGGAATCAATTAATCCAACAGATTATGCAGACTCCGTCGTTTCCTCTCTTTATGGTCTCTTATCAGCTCCTCTTGGAGATAAGATTTGAATGAATGTTCTCGCCTCTAATCTGGACTCCTTTGCTCCCTTGAAGTCACGCCGTGTCACTGTTGCTCGTTCTGCTCCTTGCTATAATGACAACCTGCGCTCTGAGAAGCCAGCTTGTCGCAAAATGGAGTGCGAGTGATGTGACTCTGGCTTGAACGTTTTTGGGGTTTTTTTCAAGCATGGAAAGACTGCTTGGGCGAATAAAGAGCTGCAGTTGAGTCTACAAGATCTGCCTATTTTTCCCCAGATTATTGAGAATAATCAAAGCAATCCCAGGCACTACTAGAAACAGACTCCTCGAAGTTAACGTTGGCACCTCTTTGCCTGTTTCAAATCAGTTATGTAAAAATTTCCTTCATTTTCTCAGTTCTAACATTGACAATGTTCATAATCTAATCACATTCTACATTTATTTCCTCTTCAACAGTCTGCTTGTTTCTCTGGCACATCTTTCATTAATTTCTCCTCAAATTGTTCTCAAATCTCAGTTGCTTACTAGGGAGGCATCACGTCTGAAAGCCACCACTTGCACACTTGATCCCCTCCCTGCAAGCTTATTTCAATCTTTTTGTAACTTTTTGTGCTCGGCTGTTCTCAGCATTATTAACGACACTGTGCGCGCTGGTGTTGTACCAGCAGCATTGAAAACTGCTGCTGTAACCCCAGTTCTGTTGATTTGGACAGTTTAAATAATTTTGACCCCATATCAAACCTTCCCTTTTTGGGAAAAGTTTTAAAACATGCGGCTTTGCAACTACACAATCACCTTACTGTTAATAATCTTTTCGAGCTCCTTCAGTCTGATTTCCGTAATCTTAGTAGCACAGAGACGGCTTTGGTCATGGTCACCAATGATCTGTTAATAGCCTCTGATTCTGGTTCTCTCTCCATCCTTAACCTTCTTGATCTTAACACTGCTTTTGTTACTGTCAGTCAACCTCTTACTCAGCCGACATGAAACTGTCTTTGGTGAGCAGTATCAGCAAGCATGGTCAATAAAAACGTGTGCAAGGTACCATGAAATGCATGCACACAAAAGTATTTCAAGAGCACTTCAGCTCTGCAAGCACTGAGACACGTGCACTTTTTTCCTAATCGGTCACCAGGGACTGTACTTTGCGCATGAGTCAAGGTGCAATTCACGGCACATTACACTAAGTTTCAGTTATCACACTCATAGATTAATAGAGCTAAATTTATTTTTTTCCCCATTACACTTAATTATTGTCTAATACCAAGTACAAATGCTCATTTCGGTATCACCAACAACGAGCGCATCCTTGCATTCCAAAAATCATATATATCTGCCAGTAATCAATCCTATTCCCAGTTCCCCCTCCCTCTTCTCAACAGTCCATCACCTTCATTTTGCCTTTCTTCTCCAGGAAGGTGAGGATCAGGATCGCCCAAGGGAAAGGGTGACGCCTTAATAAGACGGACACTTGAAACGTGCCACCTTAGGCTAGATTCTTTAGAGCATTTTATTTATAGGATTTTGAACTATGAGTTTCTGTGCAGTAAAAATGTGACTGGGAGCCAAACAATAAAGGTCAAATGTGAAGAGCCACAGGAGGTAGTCATATATGCCCAGTGAGGCTGAGTAAGACTTGCAAAGGTAGGCAGGGGAGTGTAAGAAATTGGCTAAACTCACCAGGCCACTTCCATCAAGGACACGGGCACAGCAGCGGCATAGATGGCCAAGTCTCCATACAGGTATACGATGATGCAGATGTAGAACATATTAACGCCAACTGTAAAGTAACAACAAACACGGAATATTAATCCACATGTTGATAACATTCACAGCCAGCCAGATGGGTAATTCACCAGAACCCCTGTAATTTCACAAAGGAGGCCAGTTTAATGGTCTGCACTTATAGCGCTTTTATCCAAAGCGCTTTTACACTGTGTCTCATTCACCCGTTCACACACACACACTCAATGGTAGCAGAGCTGCCATTCAAGGCGCTAACTTGCCATCGGGAGCAACTTGGGGTTCAGTGTCTTGCCCAAGGACACTTCGGTATGTGGAGTCATGTGGGCCAGGAATCAAACCTCCAGCCCTACGATTAGTGGACAATCCGCTCTACCACCTGAGCCACAGCTGCCCTGGTTGGTTGGCATTGCAAACAACCATACTGTAGAATGGACTTTTCAAACCAATCACTCACTGTGATTCCCCAAAAAGCTCGTCGTCATAACAGACAGTTCACAGTTCCGGTCAAGTGTGCAGTTTACATCAGACAGTCCCTGGGTGAAGCATCTTAGGCAGAGGTTGGCAATTGTGGTTGTAAAATATGCATGGCCAGGAACAGACATCATGCGTCTGCACACTCACCCAAATTCTGGATCTGCTGGATTTGGTAGGCACTTGATCCAACCAAGTTTCTGAAGAAAATTATGTTTTTTAACATTCAGTACAGCTGCATAAGGTTTCTTTTTAAGTTTTTCAAGGAGTGTGTGTAGATATCTGTATTTAGCACCTTCCCTGACACCAATCACTCACCAAATTGAACTTTTAGCCATAACCTTTGTACAGCGCCAGCATAAATCACCCATCTCTGACCTTCTCATGCTGAGCAGTCCAACCCAGTGGAATTTATTTTGAGACCCAACAGGCAGCTAGTGCCCAAATATATTAAAATTTTCAAAAATTATAACCTCTCCCATAAAATTGCTTCACGATAGCGCAATCTTTCTTCACCACTGGGAATATTAATCATCCTAATTAAGAAAGTAATGACTTTGTGATAAGCTCTCCTTTGCTCTTCTCTTCCTCATGCATTACTGGCCCTCGCTGCCTCCATCCATCCATCCATCCCACCCTCACAGTGTGCATGCCAAACCAAGACACTGAAAGCTGTTGAGCCGGAGACGAACTCTCTATCGGACATCCATCAAGTACTTGAGCTCGTGAGGACCTCCAACAGCACTGCTGGCCTCATCAGCTCATTCATTACTGCCAGGCAAATTAGAGCTTTCAGTCCATTAATGCTAAATGAAAACGCTTACATTATACCCTTTTTACAGGTTTGATAGATACAGCTTTTGATAGAGGGAAAAAAGGGCAATGCTACCGCCTGTGTCCCACCAATCATTTAAGATGAGTGAAGGAGGGAAATGAAGTCTAACTTGCCAAGTCACACACCACATTGTAATCCATGGTCATTACATAGCTGTTGAATGTGCATTAAACCATTCTGGACATGAGATATTTTCATGAATGTCTTAATACACAACTGGTACCGAATACTTTAGAGTTTCCAAAAAAGTGCTCAAGAGCAAGAGGTGCTGTTGGAACAGAATTATTTTAAGCCGTTTAAGCTAATTAGTTTATACAGCTCTCTCAGTGTCGCCCTGCATTAAGTTTAAAGATGAGACACTAAAAAGGTGTCAACAGGTAAAGACTTTATTTCAGGAAACTGCACTTGGGGCTTGAATGTTAAATCTTTACAAGGCTTAAGCTTTGGTTATATTGGTGAGATTTAGACAGCCAAGCCCTGTTTATGTCACTGTTCAGTGCAACTGGTCTTTTCAAGATTGCAGAAGTATGTAAGCTTTCCATGTAAATGACAGGAAAGCCCCTTAGAGGTCTTAAAGATGATGACAAGTACTGGGTTCAGTATAATCAATATGCCATGTAGTTTCTCCGTTCAGAATCATTTCAGTTTTCCATATGAAGACAACACAGAGGGAAAGTGGAAAAAACATTCATCCCTATTCAACCGGCAATAAGTTCTTATATCTAATAAAATCACCAGCTTCAGACAGACACGAATCAACATGGAACCAGCAAGTCTTTGTACCACACACGCAACGCAATCACATTATAGGAGCAAGAAACTATGGATACTAATCCACCTTGTGGCATATCCAAATCTAAAGTGAGATTGCTACAATTCATAGCATCATAGTAAGCCTCTTCTAAAGAATCCATTTCATTATATCCAGATAATGTTTAACAATTTGCATGAGACAACAACAAATTTTAACACAGGGTTTTCCAATGCAAGAGGCACCATTTGCAGAAAAGCAGTTAGTAATCTGGTCTTGATCTTTCTTAGAGAAGGCGGGATTGACTTCCAAATCGACTTGAAAATATATGATTTTCAACTGGCCAGCCATTGCCGACAGGAAAATTATGTACACAGCAAGCCAACGCAGAAAAAACACAAAACTGCTGTCGGTACCTCTGTTCTTTCTTTCAGATACAGGCTCAATAAGACCCTTCACTAGAACACCGCGGCTCCTTCAAAAAGATACAATCTCACGAGAAGGCTCGTCTTAGGTCCTGTTTGGACGGGATGATGGACGGGACCATCATTTGACAGTGCTAAAGCTTAATTTTATTTCCATCTGGATTGGTGAGGTTTTTTCTTCCTCCTCTCTTAAGTGAAATTTCACCCAGAGTCCTCAACAACGGTCGTCTGATCATTTTAATCCCGTCTGGATACTGTACAATGTGTCCCAAAAGTCTCCACACATTTGGGAAATTAACACTTTTTACCAAAATGTCTTCCAGCCTTTAAGAATGCCTTTGACAAAAGAAGAACATATTGAAACCATTATCATGTCTGGTTTGAAGCTGTCGCAAGGTAGAGATAGACTTTAACAGGAAACATGGCAAGCACATCACACACACACATACTTTTGCCAAACTTATTAACAAATTCAAAAAGACCGGAATTGTTAGGGACCAACCCGAGAACAGACGTCCACAAACATCCGATGACGAAGGCACAACCAACGTGGTACTGGAATATATAGTCCCCTATGTATGGAGACTTTTGGGACACCCTGTATTTATATTATGGATGGTATGTATTGTAGTATGATTATTTATGATACTCTCTGTATTCAGTCATACGGGCAAACATGAAATGATGGATGCTCTAAAAGAGACTCAAACTTTTAGTTGCCATCACTTTTTGTATGTACTGTCTCAACTAGCAGTGTGTTAAACCAGATATTGGAATAATAGGGAATTGATTTAATAAGAAATTATAGCATATAGAGCTGTCATTATTGTAGCATTCTGTATAAAAATTTATGAAAATGTGAACACATCTGTGATTCGAACACGGATGTCTGAATCAAACTCGCTCATACCATGTTACAGCTGTTCGAAAGCAATGAATGAATGAATGTGATTTTTTATTTTTATTTTGTTATACAAATATTTTCTTACAGGCACTGTCCTGAAAAACTAATCCGAGGGATTTTCTTTTGTTTTTTCAGATTCTGCAACAGAAGTAGAAGCATAACCGGAGGAAATGAAACATAAGTAAAATGCACGGTCAAGGAAAAGCTTAAGTGAAAAGAGAAAGACGCATATCTGTGTTGAGATCATTTCCTCAGTTTAGTGCGAGTCAGGGAGAAGCCCAAGCCGTTGGGCCTACAGCATCACATCATTAACTCCTACAGGCTGAGGCCGTTCAGGATCAAGTGACCATCTGATGGTCTTTCTCTGCTCGACCCTTTATCACCAGGGGCTCCAACATGGTCCAGCAATCTTAGCCTTTGCTTAAATAAAAGGTCCATTAATTCACTGGGACCGTAAGTACTTTTCCTCTCACAATAAAGGTGTACACACCACATGATATATACACAACATACAACTTCTCTATGAGGTGAAAAACTACATACCGCCCCTCTGAAATTAAGGCCTGCCACAATTGCTCTCTAAGGTGCAGTGAAATTGCCCATTTGATTTTACCTACAGTCCCTAGCTAGGGGATAGATCTTCTTGATGCACTTATAACGGAGACTGTCTCTAACACATCTTTAGGGAGACTAATGAGTGCTGCCATGATTTCTGGAGCTACTACATAAAGCACATGGAGGACAACACACACTCTGTGCCATCTTCCTCAACCTTCCTTTCAGATCTTGTTTTGCAGCAGGCTGAGCGTCTTTCCAGGTCATTTATGGTTAAACAATTTGAGCCTGGATCGACTGGAAAAGGTTTTATCTCCTTGGACAATCGATACTGTCGTGCTTGGGCACCTGGGTGAGGATGAAGCGGTCAGTTCACTCTATCCAGCGTGAGGAAAGGTTAGAGCGTAGGGAGCTATTTCAACACTTCAGACTTTAATAGAATAATACAGACAGGTTGCGGAGGGTGTGTGAGGTGTGTGTGTGTGTGTGTGTGTGTGTGTGTGTGTGTGTGTGTGTCAGGGAATACAAGTGTGAAACAACTGCACCACCTAGTGGATGATGTTTACAATCAGACAGAAACAGTAAGGCCTGCATGCGAAGGAATTGCAAGTATCTGACACTTTTTTGCAAAGATGCCAAAAGCAATGCTGGTGAGGTATTACATGGCTGTACAGGAGTGCTGAGTCAGCAGCTGGCTAACAGGACTATCATAATAAAATGAAAGGAAGCCAGAGTTCTTGATCTGCAGTGAAAAGAACACACCTGCAAAACAGACTGCAATCTGGACCTCAAGGTGAATGTCATTCTCCTTCTAATGAAGATTTCCATTATCCCGGCTTTCAATCTCTACCTGAACCTTTCCCACACCGGTGCAGATAAAAGATTAAACCAAGCACCAATGGTGTGCGAGTCTTTAATTACAACCAAAGGCAATTTAACCCTCTTTAATTACATCCCATTAGCAGCTGAGAGCTCTTCTCGGTACTACTAAAATTAGGAGGGAAACAGAGGCCATGTATGACCTTCAGTACCTACTGTGTTTTAAAACAAAAGTTTAACACTTAAAATAAATTGCTTTAAATGTTACCCCACATCTTAAGGTGTGTATCGCTTGTTTAACACTTGCAGTTTTACAGAGTACACAAAAACTAAAAAGGTGAAAATCAAAGTCATTATAAATTTACAAAACATAGCTGATTTTGGCTGGCATGCACACTTTTTTTTGTTGAAGATATCCGCTGATAAACTGAAGCAGAGCTGCAAAAAGTAATATTTTAATAGCCAATTATTTGACAAAACTGGTTAGTCGGCTTAAATGTGGCTTGTAAATTACAGCAGCTGTAACAAATCTTTTTTTCATTTATTATTCTTCCAGTAATATGATGCAAAGCAAAACTGCGAGGAACAACATAAACGTACAGTGCTGTGAAAAAGTATTTGATTTCTGATCTCTTCTGTTTTTGTGTATTTCTCATACTAAATTGTTTCAGAAAGCAAAACAAAATCTAAGATAAAACAAAGACAACCGGAGTAAACACAAAATACAGTTTTTAAATGATCGTTATTTATTGAAACAAAAACAAACAAAAAAAAGTTATCCAATACCAATTGGGCCTATGTGAAAATGTATTTGCCCCCACAGTTATTAATTCCCCAAATCTGTAAAACTGCATTCATAATGGGGATCAACTGGACTAGATGCAACCAGGCCTGATTACTACAAACCCTGTTCAATCAAATCAACGCTTAAACAGAACTTTTCCAACAGCATGAAGTTGGTTAAAAGGCCTTACTTCTCTAGAATTCAATTATAAATCTTGTAAGGTAGCACTACTTGTATTGTTTTCCGCTTGATGTATCGTTTTGCTTGTATTTCCTCATGTGTAAGTCGCTTTGGATAAAAGCATCTGCTATATGAATAAATGTTAATATTACAATAACATCCTAGTTAAATTACAATTAAGGAAATTATTTTTTTTCCTTTTCATATTAACATGAAAAGCATCTCTGCTTTGTATCGTGTTTTTAATTATTTTAATGAAATTAGCAGTGCTTAAAAGCATTGCTTTTTTATTTCTCACTTGTTGCCACCATGACCCAGAGAGAGAGAGAGAGAGAGAGAGAGAGAGAGGAGACAAGAGTGAGCAAGAGAAAGAGAGACAGCAAGAGAGAGATAGACAGAAAGAGAAACAGAAAGAGACAGACAACGAGACCAAGACAAAGAGAGAGACTGACTGAGACAGACAGACAGATAAACAAAAAGAGAGATAGAGAGCGAGCGCGAGAGTGACAAGGAGAGATACAGAAAGAGAAAGAGACAAAAAGAGAGCGACAGACAGACAGAAAGAGAGCAAGAGAAAGAGAGACAATAAGAGAGAGAGAGAGAGAGAGAGAGAGAGAGAGGCTCTTGCACACGTGGTCCTGTTCACACGAGCTTGGCACATAAAGACATAAAACGCTTTTCCGCATGCGGTCTGACAGCTCTGCTCATCTTATTATTACTGGAGTAAGAAGCTGCATGTTGCAAATGAAATCCACTGTTTGTGTGTGTGTGTGTGTGTGTGTGTGTGTGTGTGTTCATTCTTTTAAAACTGCCTCAGTGTTGGGCCTGAAAACAGTTTTCTGCACAGTAGTCTATGCACATACTCAGATATACAAATCCAAAGATCATTTTTCATAACTGACATTATGGATTATTAAGACTAATCTCCACAGATCTAAGTGATTATTTTTTCCTAATCCAGTGCATCTCTGACTGCGTCAAGGAAAACCAGCTGCTTTTTACATTAAAGCAAATGTCAAAATGAATCACTCTCGAAGGACAAATCTTAAATATTCATCTGTATATAGAGAGAAAAGTAAAGGAAGGATTTCACGGACAATCAAAAGCATTTGAAGTGAGACATGCCATCTATCTATAGATCCTACTGTCAGACCGCGTTGACTCAAGAAAGACGGAAGTGAAACTGAAACTAAGATAAAAAAATAAATAAATTTCTCACACTGTGAGCAGTGGGGTAATGGTGACTTGGCAGTTAGGACTTTGGTCTATTGACTGGAAAGTTCAAATCCCAATACCACCAAGCTGCCACTGCTGGGTTCTTGAGCAAGACCCTTAATCTTCATCTTTGCCTAAAAGCATGTGCCAAAAGAACTAACGTAAATGTAACGTATTACAAACAGAAAAATAGAGAACATGGAGAAGCAGCACTTTTTATTTTATTCATCAAAATTTGATCTACCAGATCTAGTCACTAGCCTGCAGTCAGTCATACCAGAAGTGACACTATATTTACTTGAGCCTGTACATGCAGCCGGGAACATGACTTGGTGACTTGACCGCACAGGCCAATGTTCCTGCTCACCCCTGCCAGCATCTCGTCTTACAATTGTAAATTATTGCTTATTATCTTTTTCTTTGTTTTATCCCCAGTGTCGTCAAAAATAATCAAGGTGAAAAAGTTCAGTTATTTCAGATTCTCTTTTGTGTTGGAGACAATACAAATTCTCAGCCGTCGCTGTGAACTCCAGAAACCCAGAGCACTCAGGCCTTTGAGAGAAATGTAAGTCGCTGTGGATAAGGCTGGCTGTCAAATGCATTAAATGTAAGGAAAATGTTTTGAAGCATAAACAATTCTTACCTTTATTGAAAAACATGGAGGCCATTTGTCCCATCTCAACTCTCTCCACAATATCAAAGTGATCCACTGACCCTACACGCTCTTGAGGATGAAACAAAAATAAACAAAATTTCAATGCCGAAGTACCTATACGCACAGAGCACGAAGTGAAGCTTACAAATAAGCCAAATACTCACGAATGGAGAGAATTGGTCGAGTCTCCACTGGATCTGAGCGCCCCCTGCAGGTGACCTCGTCGTCCGAGTCGTCAGATATACTAGAGTCACTGCTGTTGACCTGGTGAGAAAAAGAAACACAACTGAACACAACCTATAGAAATGAGGTATGTATCATTTTGAATCATTTCCATTTTTTCACAAGGATCGAGAGCACTGTCGAACACATGGGTCCAACTGGGCTGCGATCTGATGACTGTGAAGGTCATAGCGTATGATTTAATCAACTTTCATATTCCCATCAGGGTAGAAATGCTTCATAGTTGGATAAAGACGATCAGTTAGAAGAACTTGGTAAATGGTGCACTTATATAGCACTTTCATCCAAAGCGATTTTACGCTGTGTCTCATTCAGCCATTCACACACACACACACACACACTCATGGTAGCAGAGCTGGCATGCAAGGCACTTGAACTTGGGGTTCAGTGTCTTGCCCAAGGACACCTCGGTATGTGGAGTCATGTGGGCCGGGAATCGAACCGCCAACCCTACGATTAGTGGACAACCCGCTCTACCACCTGAGCCACAGCCGCCCCTTTGTATTTATGCAGTAATAAAATTTTCCATCGAAATGTACATGTATATACAAACCATGCGACAAAACACCCGCACAGCATAACGAGTTTCCTTTTCATTTGTCACCTGACTGTAAGCAACTGTTGAATTCTGCTGAATACAAACTTATGGGTTGTTCTTATGTGGGTTGTACACCAACAGGTTCTATTTTGGACCCTACAATGTTTCCTTATCAGAAAGGTTCCTAACTAGAACACTTTTAGGAAGTAGGGTTTCTGATCCATTTTTCCAAGAGTGAATTCATTTCCCTCATTTTACTTAAACTAATAAATAATTGTAAGAATATGTGAAGGGTAACATGGTATGACGTGACCTTAAAAAAAATAACAAAAAAAATTGTGTTGTTTGCCAAGTTAGTTCATTTGTTATCTATCGTTACATCACTTACACAGAGAAAGTTCAATAACGGCTCCAGAATACAAGCTATTACATAAAGCTAGCATGTGCTAGCATCATCCCAGTAGATATACATATAGATACACAACTTACTGTATTAAACTGAACAAGTATTGAATAAACTGACAATACACTGAGGAGATATCAGTGCAGTAGCTGAATGAGACCTGCTTAATCTAAGTAACTAGCTCAGTGCTGTAACTGGGATGGAGTCCTCAAGAGTGCTTTTTATAAAAGAACATACGGTATGTGAGGACCACCACAGTCACCACACCTGAAAATGCCTTGTAGGGAAACCTACAGTGTTTTTAAGTGTCCTACACTGAAGCACGCTCCTCAACCTCAATCCACTGAGGAAAGCCCCACACACACAAAAATAGCTACTAAAAAAAAAAATTAGCAAGGAGGACAGAGCTCCTGTTAATAGTGGAACAGGAAGTGCAGGAAGTGCACTCTGGGCTCTAATGCCAGAGTATAACAGGAAGTGCTCTGGGCTCTAACGCTAAAGTCAGAACTTTGGCATTAATTCAATTCAATTCAATTTTATTTGTATAGCGCTTTTTACAATAGACATTGTCTCAAAGCAGTTTTACAGAAATTGGAGATTAGAGCCCAGAGAACTTCCTGTTAGATCAAGAGAGATCTGCAGAGAACTGTAAAGAGCTGAGAACCGTCTGGATGACTAAATGTGTATGAGAACAGTATGTCTATGAGTAAAAGAAACGGTCCAGGCTGCATTTGCTGTTATCAGGCATCACTCGCACACCTCTTCCTGCTCTCTCCTCTTCCAGCGTAGCTGGGCGTTAGCTGCAGCCATGGCCTCGATCACAAACGTAGTGGTCATGTAACTGTGAACAAGCAAAGAAGAACAGAGCAAACATGACGAGAGTGGACTCCCAGTGACATAAGTATGCAATTATTTATTGGATGAATTAAAACAACTTTATAAAATTATAAAATGTGTTCTTTTCAATATTACTGTGAAACTCAGAATATATGAGCTTTAGGTTTGGAGGGGGGGGGGGGGGGGGGGGCATGCAACAAAAAAACTAAAACTATGTTTCCCCACACAGACTTGTCTTAATAAAGCTTGCATTTATCCTCTGGATATTATAACTTTAACAGTGTCAGAGCAACCCTGCTCCCTCAAAACACCCATATAGTGCATTAAAGCCCTTCCATGTGATTATATACACTCACACCACCTACCTCATGAAAGCCAAAAATGAGATGAGTGCCAGGCTGACAACCCAACCTGCCGTGGCGAAGGCTCGGGGCATGGTCAGAGCACCAGTGCCCACGATTATGTTGAACATGTAGACCAAGCCAACCTGTGTTTTCAAACACACACATACAGAGCATTAGGACTTGAAAATGTGACTATGTATCAGCAAATACTGTGTAAAATGAAGTGCGTGTTTAAAATAAATAAATAAATAAATAAATAAATAAATAAATAAATAAATAAATAAATAAAAAGGGATCTATCAAAGCTTTATACAGCACTATGACGCCATAGTCTTTTGATGCCAGTACTTACTCAAACGGTATCAAACTCACCGACAAACAACGCAGTGTCTTCATACGCTCAGTAATACACTTGATACACTGAATTACAGTAAAATTAAGTAAACAGTAACTCGTTTACACTGAATGCTCTAGTGTGCAACATCTGTTTCAATTATCCATTTCGTTTTGTATATATACACATGAAGGGTTTTAGTTCAAAACGCAATAGGCCAAAATACAATTTTTGCTATTAAAGATTTTTCAAATTAGGTCCGATGTACAAGTCTTCCATATCATTCTCTTTAAATACAGGCATGTACACTAGCGATCAAAAGTTTAGACACACTCATTATCTATTTATCCCCCCCTCCCCGAAACATTTTAAAAAAATAATAAAGACATCAAAACTCTGGAATGGCATGAATGAAACTATGGGAATTCTGTTGTGATTAAAAAAAATAAAAATTCAAACTAAATGAAAATTTTAGCATCTTCAAAGTATATACACCCTTTTTGTCTAGAATTGCCATAAATGTATACTTCCATAAATGTATACTTATAATTCTCAACCGATTTCTTGAGATGCTTTTTAAACAGTATTAAAGGAGTTCCCACCTATGCTGGACACTTATCGGCTGCTTTTTCGGAATACAAGTCATCCATTAAAAAAAATATATATATATATATATATATATATATATATATATATATATATATATATATATCTCATTTATATTTTTGTCTTTCAATCATTTAATCATACACCTTCAGATCAAAAGATTTATAAGATCATGAGAAACATTTCAGTCAAGTGTCTCCAAACTTTTGACCGGTAGTGTACGTAGAATAAAAAAAAAAACCTCAGGATTACAGACATCTACTCAGATATTTCATGCATAATGCAAATCCAATCCCTAGCACTGAGACTTTCTTGAGATCCTGCTGATGTCAGTCTCTTTAAAGCCTTTACAATAGCAGAGACCGTTTTTTCCGCAACGTATGCAGCTATTGGTTTTCGTAACTTGTGCAAACAAAAATACATGTGCTTTGTATTCAGACCTTAGCACTTCCTCTTTCCCAGTTGATGAATAAGTAACTTGAGTAAGTGGTTTAACATCACATGCTTCACCTGACACTTTTGCTCAGACTGACATGAGAACTCCACCTTTGCTATGGTTTATGAAGAAAGTCTGAATATCACACTGTTTAGCTCTGGAGCAGTGCTGGATCAATAGTGAAGTCTTTGGGTTACTGATTAGAAGGTCAGAAGTTTTAAACCCTAGCTGCCACTTGAGCAATTGGACCTTTAACCCTCTCTGCTCCCGTATTATGGGATGCCGTATCGTGGCTGTGCTCTGACCCCAACTTCCTAACAAGCTGGGATATGTGAAGAACAGAATTTCACTGGAATGTAACATGTATGTGACAAATAACTGCTTCTGAATTTAGAGGTAACTCAAACGAACAAGTACATACTGAATACTACATAAAAATTTAAAGCTATAAACAAACAGCAGGTTTTGTTACAGTACATTGGTTATGGATAAGAATTGGTCAGACAAGCCTACGATTTAGTGCTGACACAGACCTTTTGGGTTCAAAACACAAACAGAACATTTTCTGTGGCATCATTTCCAGTGAACACCATGGCCATTGTCCTTATTTATTTAGGTTAGAACAGGACACCGAGGACACGTACTCCCTAGGGATGGGTACCGAAACCCGGTATTAAACTAGCCCCGGTGATAAATTATGAAAGACTGTAGCATCGATAAGCTCTGATGCTATCGGTTCTGCTTTCGGTAGTGGAGAAATTACGAAATTTTTTATTTCCGTTAGTGACAATCCAGAAGTGACATCTCTCGTGCGGGGAGGCTGTCCATCACATGCAACAGCGAGAGCACGCACAACACGAAAGCTCCTGCTGAATACACAGAGTGACGAGACGGAGAGAACCAAACTCTCAAAAGTGTACTTACACTTAATTAGAGTTGATGTAGACAACGCTCGTTGCCACAAGTGCAACAAGATTTTTGCTTGTAAGGGCAGAAACACAAGCAATCTGTCAAAGCATCTTTCAAAAGTGCAGACAGAGAGATGCAAAGTTTTCGACTGCCTAACTAGCTCGTGTCCGTTTGCCCTATCTGCGTCAGGTATGTATGCAGGCAGCCTTCCCAAATAACAATGACGTATAATCGTCGCATGATCGAGGTCTCTTGCGTCATCGAAACAACGTTCATCTCCGACAGTGACTATGTTTACATGGACAGCAGTAATCTAATTATTGACCTTATTAATAAGACAATATTGTGATTAAGGTGTTTACATGAGTCGCTTTTAGAATATTCCTTTCATGTTCCTGTTTTATATGTTATAGAACATAGAGCGATTAACAGCACACGTCATTACATCACCGCGCCACGCCATCAGACATTCCTCCAGAATTTCACGCTTCAACATACAGTTCGTCTTCGTTATGGTACTGTATACAGTTTTGGGTGTTTCACTCTTAAATTTTTACGAAAGCTTTAAGTGCAGTTAATTATTTGTCATGCTGGACGTGCACATAAACGATTGCTTGAAGCCTTGGCCTGCGTCCGAAACCGCGTACTTACCTACTATATAGTAGCTGAAATACATGTATTTCCCCTACTATACAGTAGGTAAGTACGCGATTTCGGACGCTGCCGTGCTCTTGTTTGCCATCAAACGGTTGAGCACTGCCGAGTGCGTACATGTCCTGTCGCAAAATGCGGTGAAAACTCACACGACGTTAATAGTGTGATTAAGGTGTGTACATGTCTGTGATACACATCAATAATGCGAGTAAAACAGGAGTACTCCACATGTCTTAATTCAATGTGTTTACGAGTATGACTTTTATCGGATTAAGTTCACCAATTATCTCTGTTTACATGGTAGTTTCTTAATCAGAGTATTGTCTTAATCGGGTTAATATCGGATTATTGTTGTCCATGTAAATGCACTGATTGATCCAGCAGCTTTTTGCTCATTAAAGTAATGTTCACTCAACATTGTTCAGGCCGTTTAAAACAAATATAAAAATCACCCTAATTGGTTTGCTTACCTTACGTTGAACGACTACGTTTTTTGGATTTGCCTGCCTGCCCTTAAATAAATACGCCTTTACCTGCTTCCGTACTCTACTCCCTTACGTCTCGCGACGTGACAGAATACTCCGGAACAGAAACAAAACAAATTGTCAACATCCGAAGAGCATGCGCTCGATGAGCACTCGTGCACGTAGCTCATGCATGCGTGTGCCCCCTCATCTCTCTGAGCGCGCTGCCGGAAATGGAGGTCGTGACACTCGCGCATCTCTCTGGTTGCTAGGCTATTTGGTCGATTCATCAAACACATCATTGTTCAGTCAAATTTATTCAGCCTTTTCACTTATTAATTTCGGTTGCCGAACATTCGGTGCATCCCTACTGTCTAGGTCAGCTTTATTTGTGTTTTTGTCCATCCTCTGCTGAGTAAATTACAGCCAGAATTACATACTGTTCTTCCAACAAACTTGGCAGTAGTCTGATCATTTGAGTCCTGTATGGATTCACATTTCTGTAACTTTCTATGCAGGTCACCTCGTGTTGAAAATAAAAAATAAAAAATAAGACATTTGACTGCTTGTCATATTTAATCTCACAGTGTGTGCATCAGTGCTCCTTCCTCAGATATTAAACATGTCCTGAGTCGCAAAACAAAACATGGATGCTTCTCGGATACATTGAAATTATCATATTTTCGTTGCTGGAACTTTGCTTCACCCTGAATCAAAATAAGAGCCAGGATCTCTTCTCTACTCCACTGCCTCTTTGACCACCATGTTGTGAATGAAATGTGATCATATGACCAAGCGACACAAACATCCAAGTTTGTAGAAAATACAACATGCTAGAAATTCACTTCTCCCATGGTAACGTTATTGCCATCCGGGTTGGGAGAGTTTTATCACTGAGGAAACGTGCATATATTTATAAAAAAATTTAAATAAATAAATACAAGTATTAAGTGACTCCCAGATAAACTAATCCAATCCGAAAAAGGCTTTTGAAGAAGGCTTGAGCTCCACCCGCTCAACACAATCAATTTGATATATCCACAAAAAGCTTGTTTCCTGTACTGATGGGAAGTTCGGATCATTTTACTGAGTCGGATCTTTGAATCTTGTTCAGCAAAATGAACGAATCTTTTTTCTGAGTCATTTCATTCATTTCAGGAGAATATAATTAAAATGTTACATGCTAAATTCCCCAACTCATCTAGTACTTATGCAAACATTGATCACATATGGAATAAATATGTTCGTTCATCCCGTGACCACCCCATAGGCTGAATACAGTGGGGCTGTGACGTGATGAACGAACAATTCGAACTCGAAGACTCAAGAGATGTCACTCAAGAGAAGAGAAAATAATTTCTGTTTCCTGTACAAAACCACTGGGAATGTTGCTGCCCATGCGCGGTCAAAAATGAATGAATCACTCTCTGAGACAACTCGTTGTTCCCGAGTCATATTAAAGATTCGTTCATTGTGAACGAATGAATCGTGAACCACACATCACTAGTTTCCTAGATCTACTAGATCAGAAAAACTCCAAAAGGCCATTTGAAAAGTGTTTTATTTTCTTCTCAAAATCAGTTTCATTCTATATTAGGAAACAAAAATGCCGGATTCTAGATGAACAATGTACATTTTCGTTACTATCCTTAATTAGAGGGATATTACAAGGGGAATTTCCTAAAATGTCAATTACTGCTGGATTGTTAGATTTGATATTTAAAGAAAATTATGCCATTTTTCTATAACAGTGCATGGCATTTCAAGGATTAAAAAAAAAAAAATGACACTTGATATTTAGTCTTTTTTTTTTTTTTTTTTTTAAAGAAGAAGAAACCCTATTCACCATCTCCATGTGTTTTGCCTACACTCTTGGATGTACTACATGCAATAAACATAAAATACTGACAGACATACTGTACATAAAAACAAAGTACACTGAGGAGAAGGACATGAAATTACGCGGCTTTTTTTTCAGAATTTTAAAACTTCTAGAAAGACACGTAGCTTCAGTGAAACACTTACAAAAGGTGAGTATGGCTCTCCTGTCTCTGTAATGCCACCAGCCATGTTGTCAAACTGTTCAAACACAACACTCCACAGCTGAAACCTGCAGGAAGAACAGTGGGTTAATGTGTAAACACCTGACACTGACAAGCACACAAAACAAACACTGCGGTCAAACCAAAACAATTAGCTAGTAGTTCAACTGTTTTGTAAAAGCTCAACAACTCCAATTACACCACTAGCAAGCAGATTAGCAAGCTAACTTCTAATACATTTGATATATAAGCATTATACCATCATATACACTCAGCGTTTAACCTTAATTTAAGAGCAGCACTCACCCGGTGCTTCTTGGCTGCTGTTTCAGTTACCGCACAGCTCATCAAATCCGCCGCTACGTAGCAAACTGACGGAGCTAGTCATGGGTTAGCATGCTAGCTGACAAGACACAAAAACACACAAATGTATGAAATATAGACAGTGGTCTTATTTGGCCTAATATTCAGCACTATCAAGTAACAATCTTCCAAGCACATGTCGCGCGGGTACATAGTAAAAAGCGCTGTATATAGCTCGCCATATTTCCCGCAGCTTCTCCAAGACTGACGAGAGCATTCAGGCTGGCCGCGCAAAACCACACTGCGCATGCGCAAACGATTGGCCAAGTCAGTGTCCGTGTATTATGGTAATACAATTAAAAAGAAAGCGTTACAACATGAAGACTAGTGACGAATTAAAATTAAAAAGTGGTGGCTGTGTGATTCTGCAGGACATTTTTGCTGGCATGGTTTGTCGCTGTATATTAATACGTCATTCCGACTGAGCACCTTTAAGGTGTGGTGAAACGTTTCCATCGTTGTGGGCGTGGTCTCGTCCAAAAAGACCACACCCCCATTCGCAGGTCACGAGGGCTCACATGCCTTCACTGTGATCTACAGTACGAGGGCTTTTCGGGTTAGCCAGCTCTCTCAATCACCATCAAAACACCCTTGAATTTAATGAGTTCATGTCTCCAGTACAGCTTCAGAGGCGTGTATAACCTATGCCGAGGACACTGAAGCTGTTCAGGCAGTTTACTTATCGAAGACAGTTTCCATTTTTCACCTCTGTGCCTGTAAAGGCACAAAAGGCACTATATTTTCCATGTGTTAGTTTTGACACTACGAATTCCATGTTTTATAGTTTCCTTATTGAAAACCAGTTAGAGCACGACTAGTCACTGAGATCCAACGAGCACCAGACTTAAAACAGAAAACATAATGGAAATTAGTGAACAGATTCCATTTAAAAATCTTTCATTAAAAGTTGTGTGTAAAGTCTAGACTGTGTGAGAAAGTACACAACACCCTTAGCCTGTAACTGCACGATTTTTTTCCCCATTGTGCTGCTGCCGCCACATAATCAGCTGATTAGATAAAGGCATGAAACGTGCAGCTGTACAGCTCTTCCTAATAATAAAAAAAAGCTCAGTCAGTGTATTATAGAACCCTAACAAGAAAACGTAAGCAAGTCCACACAAATGAGTCATTAATTTTACAGTGTGCAAATTACTGGTCATTAACATTCATTGCCCCCTATTAAATACAAAAAAACAAACAAACAAAAAAACACACATCTAAACTTGGTCACAGGGTGGGTTTTTTTTTAAATATATATATAGATTTGTAAAAAATTGTCATTTTGTGGGACACTCTTTCATGTAAACCAACAAACTGAGACGGACACAGGTCCTCCAGCACTCGACTGGGGAACTGCTGCCATAGACAAATCAGTGTGAACATAAATAGTAACTTGTGTCCAAGTTTTTGGTCATACTGAATAACAAGATAATATATTTTTGTTTGCAATTTAAGATATTGTAAAAATGAGATGTTCCAGTTTCACAGAATATAAAAAAAATAAACAGAAAAGGTGTTTGTGTTGACTTTTGTAGGACTTTAATGGAAACTTCTTTTAGACGTCAGGAAAAAAAAAAAAAAGTCCATATGCACTTTCATCAACTGGATTACGTTCTCAAAGTGAAACATTTCATACATCCTAAATTAATCATTTCTTAATCAGAAATTACAACAGTCTAACTGTAACATGCACATGTTAAACATTTGTTTTACTAACTGAAATGAGACGGTACACTTGTTTCCCCATGGGTAGAAAAGAATTTATTTCCCCGTTTCACAGAATTAAAATAGAAAGGTGATGAGAGATAAATGAGTTTGCACCACAGTGAGGAAGAGGGGAGAAAAAAAAAAGAGAATAATAATAATAATAATAATAATAATAATAATAATAATAATAATAATAATAATAATAATAATAAAAACACTACAGCATTCAGCAGATTTGTTTTCTAAAGTACACAGTACAGGCTCAAATGCATTCCCCTGCTTCCATCTTAATTGCTTGTTGGAATTGGTTGATTAAAAAAATAATAATAATGCTCATCAGAACTGGTTGATAAACAACAAACAAAATTCTTTAAACAAAAAGAAAATAAAAATAACTTTTAAAGTCCAAATAAACCTTTGTGCTTATAAAACACAAAATACAACTAAATAAAATAAAGAAAAAGAAAATTATATAACCCAAAAAAAAAAAAAAAAAAAAAAAAAAAAAAAAAGCACGTGGACAAATTATATTGCAGAAAAACAGTTTTTTTTGCTCTTTTTTTAAAATAAAAAGTATTTCTTGTAACAGGGAGCTCACAGCGAAGTATTTATTTGATTCCAATCAGTTTGGCTGGCCTGCAGACGTTAGGATGTTCTTCACAAACCTATAGTAGTTGGAGTAATTTCCCCCCCACCTCTGAATGCCTATCAAAAACGTGCTGTCATTTACTTCTTTCTGGAGTCCTGAGGAAGGAGCAGTTTGCAAAAAAGTATATAATGGAAATTAGATTGTCAATGCTATTATTGAAGAAGCAAATTTTAAAAAGGTACTTCAAAAAAAAAAAAAAAAAAAAATCACCTATTACTGGCTCAGTGGTGGTCAAATGATCTCATCACAGGGAGTGAAATCCAGAAGAAAGATTAAACAAGCACCACACCGAGTCTCCATTTCATGCATGTTACAGTTTTACTTTACAAGTTTGAATAAGACAATGCAAACCTGGAGGACCTTGAAGACACAAGCGTCTGCAGTCTAGACGAGACATGGCTATTGCTTTTATGGCTATATAAACAGCCTCTGCTTTTTGTACGTTTTTGGTATTAAAGCCAAATATGTAGGGTTGTGCAGAGAAAATCAGGTGTGTGCATCCTATAAGGCCTCGGTCAAATCCGCTTAATACAGCAAAGACATGGTGAACAAACTGCAAGTGTTGACTATTGGCTTTGTCTGGGAAACAGTGTAACCCTTTATATGCATCTCATACCTGTGTTTGTCTTATAATGATGGCTAAAAGAAAAAAAAAAAAAACTAAATTCAGTATATACTGCCTAAACATGGCTACACAAAAAAAAAAAAAAAAACCTATTCTTCAGTAAAGTCAGTCACTCATTTGCTTTTACATTTAACTACAAGCTGAGTCACAGTGCACAGGGTAAAACTAACAAATCAGAACTGAAAGATTTTAGACTTGCCACTTAATTTAGACTACGCATTCATCATCCACATCAACATGCCTACACATGGCTTTATCAAATAATCAAACCTGTCTACTGTGGTTACATAAAAGCCGTCAAGTACAGGGGACTACCAGTTAAACGGTTTACACGCTTGTGGAAGAACACCGTGTGCCGTCATCTCGTGTTTCTTACGCTGTGAAATTGTGTCGTTACGCCTAGCTCGCCTTTAACCAAGCCTGTTGCATCACTGTGTGAAATTCCTTATAAGAGAAAGTGCATTAAAACCCCTTAACAGGTTCCAACACCTTAACATATAATTCACATGTGCTTTTAAAAGCATTAGCGGCACATTCTCTTAGTTTACAGGAAGGTCAGGCTGGAGTATGGTTTCTTAATGGAGTACTTCTAGATGCAAAACGAAGCTCACAAACTACTGCTGAAAAAGAAGATGGAACATCGATCCACACTGACCTAACAGAAAACTCACAAAAAGTTATGCCTGCTAACACTATAGTGAGAAGCTCCGAATTAAAAAGAAATTTAAAAAAAAAAAAAAAAAAAGACAAAAGAAAACCTTAAAATAAACAATAACCTGTCACCTGCACATTGTACTGGTTTCTCCAAGGGTCCAGAGTCATGCAAACCTTTATCATTCCCTTATCTAAGCAAGCATAAGAAAGGAAAAGAAGAAAAAAAAAAAACAAAAGAGGAAAAGAAGAAGAAAAAAAAAAAAAAACATTGAGCACTAGAATTACAGTTCCTGAAGGTTGTTCTGGTTACAGCAGAATTAAAGGTCAACACGAAACATTTTGCCGAGGAGAATAATGAACCTTAAGTGCCAGCTGCAAAGTGGTTACAACGACAACGGCCTGGAAATATGCAAAACAGCCTGAAAGCGAGACAATATGCACTGTACTTACTGGTAATGATCACATATTTTAAAAAGGTGCTAGTACTTATCTCCCTATTGTTATAAATATCTCGTGCCTTACCTCTAGCCAACAATCCCTGTGGTTAAAAGTCATTTTAGTATTGACGTAGTCAACCAATACCGTTTAAGATATTGTAGTTTTCTTATGTATGCATTACAGAAATACCACCCGGGCAACAGGTCGCCTTAAGCTTGTCTAACGAGTGTGCCGGTCTACTGAATGCGCTTGTGTGCTATAGGCGTCTAGCTGAGGTGCCAGGGCTTAGACTAGACTGTACTATTGGTGGGTGCATTGGTGCCACCCAGCCTCCCCCCTCCCGATAGTGCTCTCCCGCAGCAGAAGAGAGCAGTGGAGTTATCAGGTGGCAAGCCCTGCCTACGAGTTCCCTCCCTCCCTCTATCCCAGCCTAGATCCCCTTTTGCTTCCATTTTTATTTAAAATTCCTACTCTGAGCACGGGACGCTAAACCGCAGCGTTTGATGCAGAGGTTGGCTCCCCTAACCCCCTCCCACCCTTCCCACCCTCCCTCACACAGACACAGGGTGCAGGGATGATCGTCGCGCCAGCCTCCCCCCTCCAGTAGCAGGGCAATACACACACATGGATGAGTTCCCCCAGTGACCCTCCCGGAGATTCAACCTGGAGAAAGGATGGAAATATAAAAATGATGCAATTACTGGCTCAAGATATTCTCCAATCCACTAAGGCACGAGAAGAAAAAGAAAAGAAAAAAAAAAACCATATGCAATTTATATCTAGGACCTACACCACTCTAGAATAACATTAAATCAAAAGGCCTATAATAAAATAGAAGCAATGATCATGAGTGTTCACTCCAACCACAGACACTTAATCCAGGATATGTTTTGTAAATAAAAAAAGGAAATAACAGCTACATTAATGTACAATTAAGGTCATTGATCAACAATTGGGGAGAAGCCTGCCAGTCGAAACTGCTTGCTCAAAAGTGAAAATAACCAAGTCACTTTGAATGCCTGCTTTGCTCCAAATGTCCAGAACAAAACAGACTTCACTCAACCCAACACACTGAACTCTGTGCAAATGGCTTCAGGGCCACAAAAATATCATGTCTAGACACCTAAATGCAGCATCTCTTCCTAGAACAAGGATTGTGCATTACTGAATGCTGCTATATATGCTGGCATTTAATAAAGCCTGAGGCAAATATGAACATGGAAATTCTGTACCTAACAGGCGTGTCCTGTGTCAGTGAGGAGGGGCGTCTAAACGCCATAGCAGGCCGACAGCCGCTCCTTCAGCTGTGGGGGGAACTGCTCACAGAACTGCTGCCAGTTCTCCTCTCCAACCTGGTCCTTAAAGCCATGCAAGATCTGCAACAGATCGCATTAATGTTAACATTCAGCGACTCTTTCGCTTTCCTTAGCAGAGAATTTTTTTTTAAAAAACAGGCCTTTTTTTTTTATGGTTACCTTGTAAAACATGTCTCTCAGGTCTTCTTTTGGGTTCACCCAAGATGCCACAGCATCGCAGAAGAAAATGAAGTCCTGTGTCAAACACATACAGTGGGTTACCAAACAGAATAAGTAAGAAGACTTAATTCATTTGCCATCAACGATGCACAGGCAAGCTTCTGAAGTGTTATTGCCGATTGTGGAGCAATGTTTCGCATGGTCTATGGCACACAGACAAGGCAAACATTACAATAATAGGTCAATTATTATGAGGTCCAAGAATTGAAGACAGATACAGCATAACTGAGGACAGAAACATAAGCAAGAACATGTATATAATGTTTTTTTTGCTTAAAATGAATGGAAAGCAAGAACTGCTCAATTACCTGCACCACACCTCCAGGATTTACCCCAATCATTAAACAGATGCCTCTGAAGGCGGAATCTTTCTCCTCATTATCCCTGATGTTTCTGAGCGACTGACACCTGAATTAGAGAAAAACACAAAACCTTCAATAACTTCAGCTGTGAAAAACTGCATTTTAAATCAGGATCAAAACAAATCAAATGTCTGTTTAGAGGGACTCAAACTCACCAAGGTCGTATGAACTGAGGCAGCATAGGTGCCACCTCCTGAGGACAAACGTATCCCAGCCGACCAATCGTAATGGCTATTTCAGTACAGAAAGAAAAGCGTAACGTGAAATTTCACAACACACTTTTTTCACAGTTCAATATAAAAGGTCAGTGTGTTGCAGAAGGAAACCTGAAGTCACACTGTCACACCTGTGTTTTCCAGCAGAGTCTTGGGGGTATTGGGTCTATTTATAATCTCCACCAGGTTGTTAAGCACCAGCCCCACATATGGCTCCATCTCTGCACCTGAGACCGCAAGAGAAAAACACCTCTGAGCAACAATAAACCGGGACAAGAGGAGAACATCCAACCAGTAGAGTATCACTAGTCACTGTGGAAAACCATTTCAGATAAAGTAAAGCAGTCCGTTTTCACAAAACGATCAGCTTCCTTCCTATCTCACCTGTACAATCACCTTCCTGCTTCCTGTCACCTGAGCCTGTAGAGACACCAAACACTGTCACTATCCTGCCTGCAGCCTAGCATGCAAAAACGAATGCACACAAACACACACGATGCCCAGCAGTAGGACTAAAACAAGAGTACACAGGACTAAGAGTACACACAAACCCAAGCTGTCTTAGCATCTTTCTCAAAAACTAACCACAAATTTATTTTAAGCCTTTAAAAAGAAATATACTCGCTGGCCACATTAATAGGAACACATGCACATCTATTAAAATCATTTCATACCAATCATGTGCCAGAAGTGCCATGTGCCAATGCATGAAAACATACAGATACAAGTCAGGAGCTTCAAGTAATGTTCACATCAAACATCAGAATGGGGAGGAAAAATATACGATTAGGATTGGCTGACCGGAGAATCACATGAATAAGCAGGGCTACTGGTGTTCCTATTGAAGTGGCAGCTTTTTCAATTTATTCTCCACCTACTGCATATGGAACATGTGTGTGATTACCACAGACAAGAACTGGCAATTGCTGAGAAAAGAACCAAAATCTTACTTTTGTAAAAAGTGAGACTTCATGAGATTTAGTCAAAGGCGTGTGAAAAGATTTGGTGCTTACTACAGAGACTTACTAATTTTCAGAGGGAAACATTTGTGGTGGTTTAACCAACAAAAGTCATCTAGCATAAAGCTTCTGCCTGGTCATAAATGATTACAAAATTGATTTTTACAAGAATACTCCAGTGTGGAAAGAGTACAGCTTTCTCCCATACCCGTTTTCTCCCAAGACTAAATTAACAATTAGGTTTAAATTGTTATTATATAAGTTTAGCAGTAGATGGGATTTCCATTCTTGTCTCAGGGAAATTTACATTTTGTTTCATGGTAACCACACATATTGCAGATATGTGGTGGATGGAGGGAGTATTCTTTTACCAGACAACCAAACTCACCCATCTGTATGGAGATCTCCCCGATGGCCCAGGTGGCATTATTACACACTGAAATGAACTCTGGGTTCAGGTTTAGTCCCAGAATTGGCATGAACTCAGCTGCCGAGCACACACACACACACAGACAATTAGTAGATCATGTTCACTGAATACCTATTACACTCTGCACAGGGGTGAGTTCTAACATTAGGACAGCAATTTCCAGAGCAGGACTCACAGATGCAGGGTTTAACATGAAGGAAGCAGGCCTTGGTCAGGTCTCCCAAGAGAGCAAATGAGCTCTGCCTCACCTCCGGCATAGTGTCCTACATAGAAAAAGGTTTTAGCCTAAGGAACATGTACATCAGTTTCCGCGAAAATTTTTGGTGCCGGCCAACATGTCCAGGAATGATAATGTTTACAGGACAGACTGGAAAAAATCTGTGTTTATTCTGCACTGTAATGTTTTGGACAATGCATAGTATATGCAATTGTGGCAGCGAGGGCATGGCCGAGCATCAGCTGTGGATGGAGAGGAAACGGGCCGAATCAGCAGGTGATTTTTTTTGCTCAGACACAGACCTTATCTTGGTGTACAATTGAAAATGTACTTTGTCTAACGTATGCCTATTAATATTAATATTTTTACTGGACATTGTGTCAGCTATTAATTTTAACATTTAGAATTTGTATCACTCAAAAACCGGTATTTACCGGCTAACGGAAACTCCGATATATATTTGTGTTCCATGCACAAGGTTTTGCCACTTGTGTACCTGCATGCACTGGAAGAGGAGGGTCATGATGTTGCTGCGAGCCACCAGTCTCTCAACATGGCCTCCAAGGCCCTCGGCCAGGCCGCTCAGGAGATCCAGAGCAACGATCATGAAGTCCTTATCAGGAGCCTCGTACTGCTCTGGGTGCTGGTTATACATCTATAAGGACAAGCGACAGATCAGGAAGTGCAGCAAGAAAACACATCTGTTTTACTTGTTAAGGTCACAAAAGCAAACAGTGGTAAGCAACTGTCAAAAATGGCATCATAATGCTTGATATTTTGATACATTAAGTAATATACAGTCATGTGAAAAATATGTACACCCTATAGAAGCTGCTGGATTTTGACATATTTGGACATGCTAACATTTGATCAACTTTGAATCAGTGCCCATTAATAAAGTCGATAGAAAGATGGCTAGATATATCCATCATTTAATCAACAGAAATATTAATAGAGGTGATATTCTTCAGTGGAAAAAGTACACCCTTGGCCTCAGAAGCTAGTATTGCCCCCTTTAGTAGAAATAACTTCTTGTAGGCGTTTTGCATAATTGTCCACCAGGCTTGTTGGAATTTTTGACCACTCTTCCATGCAATGTTGTTTCAACTGCAATTTGTCCGAGGGTTTTCTGGCATGTACATGTCAATGGGATTCAAATCCAGGCATTAACTAGGCCATTCTATAACCATCCATTTCTTCATGATCCATTCCTTGGTGGATTTGCTAGTGTGCTTAGGATCATTGTCCTGTTGAAAGGTCCACTTTCACACAGATGGCCTCACATTATCTTCAAGCACTATTTGATATGATGCAGAATTCATAGTTGAATCAACGAATGCAAGCTGTACAGTCCCTGAGGCAGCAAAGCAACCCCAAACCATAACATTTCCACCACCATGCTTCAAAGTTGGTATGAGGTGCTTCTCCTGAAAAGTTGTCTTTGGTCTGCACCAAACAGGTCTGCTGTTACTGAGGCCAAACAACTCCATCTTTGATTCATTCGTCCAGAGCACATTATTGCAAAAGGCCTGGTCCTATATGCTCATTGGCAAACTATAGTCTTGCAAATGGCACACCTCCCATGCAGGTTCAATTTGTGCAATCCCTTTGATTGCAGACACATGTACTTTGACACCAACAGCTGCAAAACTTACTAGCAGATGCTGTAATTCAATTGTGAGGTTCCTGGAGAGGTCTTTTTTCATCAGATGGTCTGCTCTTGGTCTGAATTTGCTGGGACGGCCAGTCCTGGGCCAATTGGCAGTCGTTTCAAATCTGCGCCACTTGTAGATTATTTTCCTTACAGTGGAATAATGTATTTCAAATAATTTGGAGATCTTATTAAATCCCTTACCAGACTCAGGCATCCACAACCTTTTTTCTGAAGTCCTTACAGAACTCTATAGATCTTGGCACAATGACTCCACACACCTCAATAACAAAGGGAACGCCTGATACTAGATATGAGAAGGGTATAAATAAGGCTCCCTAAACAGGTTCTAATCACTGGCACACAGTCACCTGATTCTAATTTTATGTATTTGAAGGTGTGAAATGTAGGGGTGTACTTCCTTTTTCCAAGTGACTGATCTAATTTGTTCATTTAAATTGCGAAAAATGTCATTTACGAAATGTCAGTTTTGTGCGTCATTTGTAGAGTATATCGCCTTTATTAATAGGCAATGTTTCAAAGAGAATTAAATGTTTGTGTTGAAAAAAAAAAAAGCCAAACATTTCCAGATGTACTTATTTTTTTACATTACTTTGTAGTTTATATATTACCTTTAAAAAAAAAATAAAAAAATAAAAAAATTATTGAACACTGTACATTAACATGTGATACAGAAATATTTTAACATCCATCCAGTTACTTTTAACGGAGTTGGTCAATTCCCGACCCTCCATTTAAACCAGGAATTTCCCTATGTTCTGCTAGCAGTTCATTGTAAACATGACTATCCTGTTTCCTTTGCAACACTATTTGGTTCTTCTGTATAGCAAAATTGGGTTTGAGAAATGTAATATATAAATTGAACTTACAGTTTTACCAATACCCGTGATATCTGACAAGTGTGCTGCAGTGCAATTTATCACATTAATAGTTCCCATTTTCTATGACCAGCAATAATAACATTATCCATGTACCAGTATTTCTAGTTGCTACAGTAGCAGTGAAATTAAATGGAAACAAAAAGATGGAACACACTAGGAACTTTGTAACCACAGAATTAATGACACAGAATAACCTTGACTGGTCAATATACAGTATCTCACAAAAGTGAGTACACCCTTCACATTTTTGTAAATATTTGATTATATCTTTTTATGTGACAACACTGAAGAAATGGCACTTTGCTACAATGTAAAGTAGTGAGTGTACAGCTTGTGTAACAGTGTAAATTTGCTGTCACCTCAAAATAACTCAACACACAGCCATTAATGTCTAAACCGCTGGCAACAAAAGTGAGCACACCCCTAAGTGAAAATGTCCAAATTGGGCCCAATTAGCCATTTTCCCTCCCCGGTGTCATGTGACTTGTTAGTGTTACAAGGTCTCAGGTGTAAATGGCAAATGACACTGAGCTGCAGCACAGTATTGGTTCAGATGGTGTCAACCAGGTGAGGAGTACAAAGACAAGTGTGTCTTGCCTACAGTCAAGCATGGTGCTGAGAGTGTCATGGTCTGGGGCTGCATGAGTGCTGCTGGCACTGGGGAGCTACAGTTCACTGAGGGAACCATGAATGCCAACATGTACTGTGACATACTGAAGCAGACCACGATCCCCTCCCTTCAGAGACTGAGCCACAGGGCAGTATTCCAGCATGATAACGACCCCAAACACACCTCCAAGACGACCACTGCCTTGCTAAAGAAGCTGAGGGTGAAGGTGATGGACTGGCCAAGAATGTCTCCAGACCTAAACCCTATTGAGCATCTGTGGGGCATCCTCAAACAGAAGGTGGAGGTGCACAAGGTCTCCAACATCCACCAGCTCTGTGATGTAGTCATGGAGGAGTGGAAGAGGACTCCAGTGGCAACCTGTGAAGCTCTGGTGAACTCCATGCCCAAGAGGGTTAAGGTAGTGCTGGAAAATAATGGTGGCCACACAAAATATTGACACTTTGGGCCCAATTTGGACATTTTCACTTAGGGGTGTATTCACTTTTGTTGCCAGAGGTTTAGACATTAATGGCTGTGTGTTGAGTTATTTTGAGGGGACAGCAAATTTACACTGTTACACAAGCTGTACACTCACTACTTTACATTGTAGCAAAGTGTCATTTCTTCAGTGTTGTCACATGAAAAGATATAATCAAATATTTACAAAAATGAGAGGGGTGTACTCACTTTTGTGAGGTACTGTATATAAAAACATAAATTAGGCAGCATGCATGTGAGTTTTAGCAGTGTATATGCCTTCACCATTGCCTGAGCGAGGGTCTTCTGCACCAGAGTAACACAGCGCTGATACACTGGTTCACAGTAGGGCAGGAAACCACTCTGCAGAGCCGTGGCCACTGATGAGAGACACTAGAGAACGAGAGAGAATCTCAACAAAAATATTCCCACTGGGCAATACATGGCACTGTTTCATGCAGCATTTAATTCATCATATAATGATGACATGCTCACCTCTAACAAAGGGAACAGATCCTTATCTTCATCTTTCAGCTCATTCCATTTCTGGATGAGAGGGGGCATCAGCTTCTGGATATATTCCTGTTAGAACGTGGAGTAAACATAGCAATACTAAGCAAATGGTAAGCATAAATGATTAGGAATTCAGATATACAAATATGTAGCCCAAGAACAACAGTTTGTTTGGGTATTTTTAATCAGAGTCAGTGCTGAAAACTCACAGGCTGGTTGAGATGATGGCCCACAGAGTCAGCTAGTGTCCCAATGGCATCATACAAGATGAGCAGGTTTTTGTGCTGGTATTTCCCAAAAGCAAAGACCAGTGTGTCCAGAATAAAGCCGAGATAAGGAACAAGCTCTGTGCAAGCCTCCTCCTCAAGAGTCGCAAACGCACTGCAGAGAGGAGGGGGGAAAAAAACATGATAGTGAAGCTGGGTTTGTGGGATATAGATTTGTCTCTGGCTTTTTGTAAAAAAAAAAAAATAAAATCAATCAATCTGAATAACAACTCAATAATTACCTAGTAAATTGAACCCACCAAAATATTTATAATTAATAAATCCATTGTGGGCACTGTTGAGTCATGCCAATATCGGTTTATATATAAATAGCAATTTCCTTCATTTGTTAAACTTGACCAAGAGCAAAACTGGTTTGAGTTCACAACAGAATTTAACACATCAAAAAAAGTATAGCTGAGGGGCATACGTAATAGAAGACAGGGCTGAACACACTCATATAACCCTTTCATTCATTAGTCAGATACATGAGGACAGGATAAAGTAAACGTCTGGACAGTGCATGCTGAAATCACAAAGAAATTCAAACACACACATTGAATACAGAGACTGAATTTATGTCATAAATAACTAGTTCAAAACATCAAATTATTTTTGTTCTGTGCACGAAACCGGAATATCATACTTGAACAAAACTGCCTGAAATGCACAGCATATTTGGTTCACATCCTGCAGTTGGATCAATCAAGGGTCAAATAGCTTATCAAATTTAAAAAGCGCTGGACATTTCTTGAACGTGACCAGCTGGGTCAGGCAATAATAAAGTAGCTGTTATGGTACACACTGAGGTGATTTCTGTGTCAACAACCATGAATCGACAACTTATTTAAAAAGTCTTTATCAAAGTACAACATACAATTTAGCAGGCTCACATACTCAAAACTCTAAAAATAATAAAAATTCATTAATGAAGGGAAATTCTTATATCATGTACTCATTATGAACTGTTAAGATACCTTGGATACGGGGACTACTGGGTTATAGTTTCTGATCGTGTATCTCTGTGCTATCAAATACCTATGATGAACGTATAAATTTAATTACCTCTTTAAATAAGCTGATCAACTGCCATCCTTTCTTATAGCTTGCACATGTATTTTCTCTCTCTTGAAAAGACTTATTTTCATAGTGTGCTGTGTCTATCTGTCTGGCCCCTGCACGAGTAGAAACCGTCCACGCACTGCTTATCATCAACGTGCATAAATACTCCTGGTTTGCATGAATAAACTCAGATGTCTATTTGAGCATGCATGTGTTAGTGTGTGTTCATTTAGGCTCCCCAGATCAATCTGAAACACTCTGAGGAGAACCACACTTTCTAAGCACAGAACTAAAAGTTAATAGAAGTAATTGTAGAACAGGCGGGAAGGCATGACAGAAGATCTGAAAGGCATAATCTGAGATTCTTGAGATACATGGAAATCTAACAATTCATTAAAATCAAAAGGGGGTGGGGGCGCATTTAAAATCGCTTATGAATACCCATGTGCATATCACTTTCAAATTAGTAGCAATTCAGGGGCAGCAATTGCTTGAATGGTGCCGGTTCCCTATTCATATTAGTCAGCTCGCCTCACTCGTGCGCACATGCACATAGACACATAAATGGACAAACAGTTGTGTTAATGTAAAGTTTCATATGTGTTTTATTTTAACGCTCAGTTTGTGGACTTTATTCCAAATAAACTAAAAATAGAAAAGGTTTTGAAAGTCTGCCCCCCCCAAATCTGATTAATCGATTATGAAAATAATCGTTAGCCACAGCCCTAGTATATTGTATTAAACAAAACCATGTATTTTTACCATTTACAAAGAAAACGTTTCTATGGTAATTATAGATTAAAATCAATTTAATCAGAACCAAAGGTCACTGTGTATGGTAGGAAAAGTTACATCAAGCCTTGGTCTGAATTTCTCCTAACTAAAACCTTGTTCGAGTGAAAGTCGGCTACATAGTTAGTTATTGTTGCCATTTTGCACACACATACCTGCAGGCAGCCTCCTGCACCCTCTTATTGCCATCAAGAATGCGTTTGAGCAGCTCTGTCATTAATGGTTTGAGATAGGCATCAGGCGGCTGGCTCACTACCCAGTGAGCGTAGCGGCTCAGCGTCCAGCAGGCGATGGAGCGCACCAAAGCTTTCTTGTCACACAGACACTGAATTAGGTGAGGAATCAACTCTGGCAGGTAGGGAACCATTCCCTGGACACATCCTACACAGGGGAGCACACAACACATCGAACAGTGTGTGAGCAACTCTACTTCAGTCATAAAACATACATGTGCTACAGTTTGAAGATAAGAATGGAAATGACAATGAAGAAAAAAAATTAAAAATAAATTCTGCACATTAAATGACTATTAATAGCAGAATTCAAATACCTTCAGCAATGGCCCCTAGGACCAGGATGCCAGACTCCTTGACGACCCAGTCTGGGTGAAACAGCAAGTCTTTCAGCAGTGGGAGCAGGTGGGGTAGCAGTTCGTCCCGGAACACGTTCGCCAACACATCCAGTGCTGCAGCTGAGCATTTACCTAAAAATTGAAGGAAGATGCTCTTTTCCTAGGTCCTTCTATCAAACGGTTTTTACATTTTATGTCAACAGTTTTGAATTTGTGCAAACGAAAGCTCTCTACAAAGAACGTTGTAAACGGTATGTTATGCATCAATCTGGTGAGTGATCTACGTGTATATGGTGTCTTATACGTTATTTCAGCTTTAGCCATTACAAGTATAGAGCGCATGGATTGGCCTCAGTGGATCAGACAGTATGAATACTCGAACATCACGGACAGTCATTCTATAGCTTGTCATCACCTCCACTGAAACAAACCAGACCCTCACCATCTCATCTACATTTTGTCATAATGGCCTTTTCTATCACAACACACTTATTATCAGTGTGTAACCATCTATTAATTGAAAATGGATGCACTTTAATCTTTCAGGGAAAAATGCAAGGCAGTACAAGTAACAAAATGTAACCCGAGAAGTGTATGAACATATGCAAGCACTTACGCAGATTCCAGTCAGACAGAGTATCGTCGTCATCGTCATCATCTTCATCAATGTCCTCCCCCTCCTCTCCCTCGCCTCCCTCGTGCTGCAGCGTGACTGTGCGAGACTTGTGGAAACGTGGCTTAATGTCTTGCTCGCTGTCCGGAACAGCTTCATCCTCCTCCACGTCACCCTACAAGGTCGACAAAAAAGTACATTATGACTAGCACGCTTTGCAGTGGACAAAACACTTTCCTCAAATAACCAAGCTACTGCTGATCTTACTACTTTCTGATCAGTCTGACACAAACATCAGCATGGGAATGCATCTATAACAGGACTGAAAGGATTTATTTCAAATGTGTAAATAAAAAGCAAGTTCTAATTTTAACTGCATGTCCATTTCCCAACAAAGCTGCCTGCAATGCATGATAAACGAGTTAAGAGAAATCACACTTTCCACCCACACAGTAAGATCACATTAGCTGTAATACTTAATGGTCTGCTTAAAATGGTGCAGCACAGAAACGGTTCCTTTACCACAAATACAGATATTAAACAACGAACTGCAGATATGAGGCCTCTGGGTCAGACAGTATGAATACATGAAACATCATAGAGTCTCAACACTGAAGATATCGTCATTCCCATTGACAGGCCATAAACTGGACAAAAGCCTTCAGCAGATAAAAGCAAATGTGTGCTCACCTTCAGCAAGATTATGTCGATTTCAGAGTACTTCATTCCATTTACCAGGATAGGAATCAGTCTAAAAGGAGACAGATTTAAGTGTTGAGCCAGCAGCAGCACATGGGTTCAAAAAACCTTCATTCATACTCCATCTAACCCCTGATTTGATGTCCAGTTTTACCACAGTGCCTAGCCAAGTTTACAAATAAATGACCAATCAACAGTTCCAGAGATCATTTGTTAAGCAGTCGGTATGTTTTCATTTTAAAACATACATGGTGTGGAAGAGTAAGGACTCAATCACACAATCTGGTGCCACCCAAACAAGCAGGGGTTCCCTTCTGAGTCTGGTTCCTCTCAAGGTTTCTTCCTCATCTCTGGGAGCTTTCCCTGCCACTGTTGCCCATGGCTGGCTCGTTACCATACAAAGTCAATATTTGCATTTCTGTAAAGATGCTTTGTAAATTTATGCAAGATAAATTTAAATGATTTTTGGCAAGGACAATGCACCTATTTTGTATTAATAACCAGGGTATCTACAGGTATCAGCACTTCAAATGAAATACTTTTTAATACCATAATCAAGACCTGCACATCACTTCAATCACGCTACACGATGCGTCAGCTATAATGGATTGTGTTCATGCATATACGTCCCTTTCTGGGTTTACGTTAACTATAGCAGGGTAAACTTCTATAGAGGTAGATGGGAGATCGGAGTAAATATCCTTTTTGCGTTACCATTTGCTCCAACAGTGAAAGAAACAGAAATCTTGTATTTCCTTTCCATGACTTTCCAAGAAAGGAAAGATTAGAGGCAGATGGATTCAGGGGCAGTCAGAAGGAAAAAAATGTCAAATTTACAATCAGTCCCTCAGCAGCTTTATTAATAACCCCCTCGCAGCAGCATTTACTAGTTTTGTTTGTAATTTAATGCCAGTTTAGTGTAACAAGTAGTGTTACAAATGTACATACATTTTTGTAAAGAAGAAAATGTGTCTATTACAAAACCTTTGCTGTTTTGTAATATTACTATTGCACGGAATAACATTTTTATTTGGGCTACAAATAGTAATATTTCTGACTTAATTCACTATTATATGTTAGACCTTATGGCTGTTATTTTGGTGGAAAACCACAGGATGACCTCCGTTGAGTTGGCAAGTTCTTTTTTTAAATTCACTTCTCATTATCGATTAGGTGAAATGCTGTAAACCTCTGCCCACAAAAACATCAGATTACGCCAACATAAAACCAGTGAATCTGGTGCATGACATCAGGTTATAAGCGACTCAAACTCAGCACAGACAGAGATGAAGTTGGTGTTGTGCGGCAGTTACTGTGACCCGAGCTGCTCCAAAACACTAATGAGCCGCACACACCGAGTGCGACACAGTCACACAGGTTCTTTACGGTGTCAGTTCAAGTTACATTTTTAAGACCTTTGAAACATGAATTTAAGACATCTTAATGCTTATTAAGGCCTTATTTTTACATGAAGGAATTTAAGACATTAAGACTGTTTAAGGACCGACAGACACCCTAATAACTATGATCTATGATGAGATCTCCATGTAAAAGCCACAAGAAAATGTTGTACGGAATGTTAAAATAAGCGATCTAGTACTTGTGTCACATGGAGGTTGCCAAAGGCCGAGAGACACCGGGCTGCAGCGGATCAGACAGTATGAATACGTACAGCATCACGAACAGTCAAGGACTCTGATGTCATCATCTCCATGGTGACAGGATGAACGTGTGATCTACACATCATCCGTCTCCACCTAGCATGACTCTCAGCCACTTCCAATGCAAGCAAATTTCTTAGACACGCTATCCTAATGGTCCATCAACACAACTTTTAGTTCTCAGTTTGGTATGTTGTCTCAAATTAGAGAAACTGGAAAAGAAACAATTTCCTCCTGTACTGATTTACAGAAAAAAACTAAAAAAAACACAGGAAGCCATGTTTTTGCCAAATGAGCCGTGTGTTTATAAGGAGTTTTTGCCCTCTAAATAAATAAGTGTTCTGCAATTTTACAATCTTTTTACGATTAGTCTAACTTATGGTGCCAATCATACCGTGTCCACTTGCAAATTGGGGATAATCTGCCTCACTCATTTTCTTACTGAAACCTCCTCGACAGGTGCCAACATTGCTAACAAGAACATCCTAGCAGGCAAAGAGAAAAACAGAATTGCCCAAAAAACCTAGTTCTATTTTTTTTCCTTAAATGGTTGGCCAAATTTCCTACTGGGTGAATTTTATTTATGTTGTTTGGTCAGACTGCTGGTTTAGCTGAACAAGCAGAAAAGCATAGCTTTCTGGTGTGTCCACTATAACTGTAGCAAGAGGTCAAAAAGTGTAAATGTTACAGCCAAACTGTAGATGTTGGTACCTCTGACTGGACACAATTTTCTAGCAGAAGTGTCGACAGCACTTCGCCACAAGAGGCTGCATGGCCGCAAGAGAAAAACTAGACAATCAGATATGGATATGGCTTGAATGCCAGGTTGGCTAATTTCTAAATATAGACATTTTGGGCCTATTATATTTCCCACTGTTGACTCACTGAACCAGATGTCCAGACAGAACTTCTTTACAGATGGGCTGCTCAGCCAGAGTGAGCCAAAACTCACAAGCCTCCAGAGCCACGTTCTCATCTGGGTCTTGTGTGCGCTGTAGCATGTACTAAAAATGCAAGAAAAGATGCTGATTGGTCATTCCAGTGAGGGTTTCTGGGTGTGTATATTTGATTGGGTAGATGAGACTTACTTGAACAATGCTGTGCATGTGTGGGATAAGGCGGTCGATTCGGACCTCAAGCAGCATGACCAGTGCTCGGCAAACGTTCTTTCTCACCTCGGAGTCTTCGTCTGCAGCCAGCGCAAACAGACTCTGTCACAACACAAAGACAAGTCAGACTTGAAAAACAGCAGTGGGTCAAACAACCATTCGCAAACCACTGTAGTACATACGTATCATGAGTTACCTCAATAAAGGTATCAATATTGTCCATCAGAGCTTGAGCTCGACCAATGATGAACTGGTTCACACAAGCAATAGCATGAGATCTGTATAAACAGAAAGTTATGTTACAAAATATTTCTCTGTGCTATAGTTAGTCCACAGCTCCAGCAGGATATGATGAAACAACCTGGTTAATCTCCTGTGATTTACCTAATCTTGGGACTACAGTGCTTGAAGAACTGCAAGAATTTAGGGATCATGATGTTTAGAGGCCGGTTCAATGCATCACTGTCCAGCAGCTCAGAGGAGTCTTCGCATATCTTCTGTAGGGCACCAAATGATCCCTGAACACACAGGATAAAATATAAAACAGAGGCAACCTTTTAGAATAAAACGTTTGATAAAAGTGAAGACACTCAATTTGCCCACCAATTTTTTTTTTTGTATGTTGGATTACACGGAACATCACTGGGTGCGAACACTAAATGCTCCAAAATAATACACTACCTGTGGTCAATAGTGGTATCAAGATTGTTATACATGATTAGTTGTGCACAAAGATAATCTACTGAACATTCACCACCATAAAACATACTATGTAATGTATGGCAACCCATTACTTAATGCCAGTAAACAAGCTACCATGGCTTTAATACAAAGGAGTGTGCATGCAGACTTGCTCTATTTAACTGATGGGATTTAGATCCCACCCTTTCTCTGTTTCCAAGAATGGTAATGCCCCAATCAATTGTTTCCTGCCCCAGGGCTTGCTCTGATTAGCTGCTGGCAGCCTGAGATACAGGCATTACAAACATGGAATGCATCCATTTCAGGTATTATAAATACCATTACGGTTAAACACATGACACAGGCTAAAGCTCAGTCAGCGGCATGTGGTGAGCATTACAGAAAGCTTTTATACCTCTCAAATTGTACACAAAATGAAGCATTATCTGTACGAGAAACGAGAGATATGATGATGGATTCGTAGTAAGAAAACATGAGCACAGACCTCGCAGGTGTTGTAATCTTCCGAGTTGAGCAGGTTGCAGAGCTGAGGCAGAAGCTCGGGCCACGTCTGCAGCTCCCCTTTAGAGGCGATGGTTGTGATCAGGATACCTGCGTGGGAGACACCATTTTCAGCATGGCACCATGTTATGAGCATGGGTTACTAAGAGTTAATAAGAGTCCTTTTTATTACCCTTTTTTGGCCAAATAAATTATTAAGTAGCATATTATGTATCCCTTTAGCGGAGGGAAGCAATTCAATACCAAATCTATATCAAGGCCTTATTTAGTAGATGGTTCAAATATGGAGAAAACACATTAGTAACACAAAGGAAGTTTGAGGTGGGGACTCCAGTAGACTGAACAATGACAAAACACCGAGCTTCATTTTCTAGCACAGAAGACATACCAATCGTAGCACGAATGAGAGGAGATGGGTCCCCAATGTTGCCCAGACATTCCTGCTTGATGAATTCTGCCACTGCTGGAGGGAAGTTCTGGTAGTGAGCCTTTACGTTGTTCTTCAGAATCAGACCGCTGAGCGAACGTGTCGGCTCATCTGTGAGGGGTAAAGAATGCACTGGTAAACCATAAGGAGGACCTAACTAGGAAGCCGGAACACATCAGGGGGACAAACAGGAGTAACCAGGAGAATGCTTGAGGTACAGAGGGGGAAAGAAAAAGGAAAGAAAAAAAAGTGGTGAAAAAGGAGACTGAAAACAGAAGAAGGAATCAGATCACATCAGATCATAACTTACCCTCAGATTTCAGTCGTGTCAAGACGAAGATGAGATAGTTGTTGAAGTCGGGGAACTGGTTCAGCTGCTCTAGTTTCTGAAGACATGGTCAAGGAAAGGCAGTGTAGAGAATCGATCACGGGCCAAGCACAGTACATCTACTCATTAACCAGTGCACCACCGTAACCGATTGTTAAAAGCCATAATTCACAGAGTAAACATTTGAAACAGGATGTACACTCACTCCCCTGACCGCACCAGGACAAAATAACACATTAATAAGGAACGGAGATGATGCTAAATAATCATAATAATAAATAACTTGGAGAAAGTGTGTCATACCAAGACTACAAAATTTACACCTGGTTGTAACATGCAAATTGAATATCAGGACTAAATCTGGATAAAAACCATAGGTGTAAAGGTAATCAAGATGCATTTACATAAACAGATTTAAATCCAATCCCTTAAACCACTTCAGCATTTTAGTATAAAAAGCATGAGTGTCCCTAAACCACATCTGAAAACCCCTCTGAATACATTATTCCACAACGGTCTATGATTGTCGAAGCTGGCAGGATGCAAAATCGAGATTTTTTTATGTCCGTCATGAACCAGGAAAAAGGAACATCACAGAAGTTTGTGGTCTTGAGTCGATTTGCATATTGCCACAGAGAATTGATTTCAGTCGAGGTGCAAACCTGGTCAAAACAATCCCACTTCCTTATTGTCTTATCTATTGCTTTGGGGGGGGGGTTTTCTTCTGAGAAAGTGTAACAGCAACTCTTTCCTGGTAATGCCCAGTGGAAAGAGCCAGTGTATAATATGGGGCAATGACGAAGATTTCTGACCATATGAACACTGTGCACGCTACCAGACACAGTTTGATTAAGCCTTTTCCACCAAGGGCTTTGATATACGATGTAGCAGATCATGTTTGTGACCTCTATGAAAAAAAAGTCAGCAGTTTGTTGGCATGTGTTTTGGCTGTGACTGGTGGTGTTCTCTCCCCACACATAAAAATAAAATAAATCAAGTCTAGCTAGGGTCTATTTTCTCTCAGTATGTTTAACTTTGAGGAGACTGGGTTGTGGTAGCAGGAGAATTATATATTTTTAAATCATCAACAGGAATACTAATCAACCTAGTAAAAACTGCTCTGAGCAAAAGCACCTCAGCTGATGTGTGTAGTGCTGCAAGCTGTGGGATTCAGAAAGTGTAGATTACAGCATCGAGGTGCATCACTGTGAACTGCATTATGTTTGTCACACCCAGAATGAACCTTTTGTTTTTGTAGAAGTCAGTTGGTAGTAGAATTTGCTCTTTTTCTCTACATCTTGGACCTAGTTGTCAAATCAGGAAACTACGCCTGCACGTTAACAGCCCAGACATGACATCTGCTTGTCCTGGGCTGCATATTAACCAACGCTGGACCTTATTTACGCTGTGTGTGGGACAGAGCCACTTGAGCATTTAACAACTTCAAGCTACAGACAAGAAAAGGCTTTTCAATGAGTAGGATACTTGCTGCACAGCTCTCTGTGTGGCCGTGTTCGGGGACTGGGAATCTTTCAGGAGCTGAAGGACCTGCTGGAGTCCTTGTTCATCTGGCTGCCACTCCATCCTACACAAACACACACACCGCCAGACAGACAGACCTTTAACCCTCCTATTATGTTGCAGAATTTTTTTTTATAAAATGTTACATCCATTATGCTATGGGTCAAAATGACTCAGTTTAAACACACACAAAAAGAGCAAAGCACAACTTCAACAGTAAACCTTTATTATGGCTTGTCCGAGACAAGCCGTAAGAAGAAACATTTGCATACAAGTTCATGACCCTAAATGAGGAAAGTCAAAAAAAGATTAAGTCTTTATTAATCAAATATACATATGCAAAGTGAAATTCTTTTCTTTGCATACCCCAGCATGTTAGGAGGTTGGGGTCAGAATGCAGGGTCAGCCATGATGGTGAATGGTCTGCACTTATATAGCGCTTTACACTGTGTCTCAGTCACTCATTCTTACACCAATGGTAGCAGAGCTGCCATGCAAGGCGCTAACTTGCCATAGGGAGCAACTTGGGGGCCAGTGTCTTGCCCAAGGACACTTGGCTGAATCGAACCACCAACCCTACGATTAGCCAGAGCCACCCCGATACAACACCCCTGGAGCAGAGAGGGTTAAGGGCCTTGTTCAAGGGCCCAACAGTGGCAAATTGGCAGTGCTGTGGCTTGAACCCACGACCTTCTGATCAGTAACCCAGACCTTCTTAAACAGTTTCCCAACTCTGGAGTTATCTGAAGCCTATCCTATACATCTGAGGCCATTCCCTCATCCCTCATTCCCTCATCCCAACACACCCAGTTCGTTTTACATTACATTTTCCTCTCATTTGGTTTATTCAAAGTGACACCAGTGGGTTGAGGATTAAAAGTCTGCATCACTGATCCAAGATCTGAACTAAAAACCTTCTGAACACAGGCCTAAACCCTTAACCTGAGCCACTGCTTGGTGATTCAGCTACTCAGTAATGGCCAGTCCATACTCCAGGCTGAAGTGTCCGTGTAAGAGCAGGAAAACACTGAACCGTGCAAAAACCATCAGCAACTGTGACCTAAAGGAACAGCTCAAATCTACACGACTTAAAAATTATAACGACGACAGTTTAAAGGCGATCTCACAGCAGACCTGAGCGGATGAACCGTGATTTCAACGTACATTAACAATTTACTAACGTGGTCGATGTTAATTACGATAAAGGCCTCGAGACGGGCGGTAAACGAGGCTGAATATAAACACACACACGGCTCTTTAAGGATGGATGTGGTCAGTGCACATGCGGCTGCTCCTGATTTATTCACCGCTGGAGGATTTGGGGATAAACTCAGTGTGCCAGACTGACTTTAATCCCCGCATAACAGCAGCGTGATTCCGCCTGTTTAACGGATACCGGCTGTTAGCTTTAGCCTCATTTCATTTCCTTACTCAACACCAAGCCTAGTGTTAGAGGACTATGATCTCAGAAGCACACAGCTAGCGGCTAATTACTGACCACTAGCTTACTGAAGTGATCTGAAAAGCTGACATATCAGGCTGCTTTCAAGTCCTGAATACTGAACTCTTAGGAGGAGAGCTAGCTAGGCTAACTAGCTACTGCATTTAACTAGCTAGCAGAGCTGAGGTCAGAAGAGTTTCTTGTTAGTTAGCCGGCTGGCTGAATAGAGCGGCACGTTTCTGTCAATTCAGCTTGTTATTACACGATATTAACCACTGTCTGTAAGTGTAGCAGCGCTAGTTAGCATGTTAGCTCCAGCACAGCGGCCTCGCAGTCCAGAGGAGACCATGTGGAGGGAGCTCGCGCCTCGCCAGGAGCACTAGGCCAACTTACTTAAAGCGGGCTGCTGGAGGAGGAACTCAACTCCTTCCAAATTTACCGACAGGTTTAACTCGGCCAGCTGAACGCCTCGAATAATTATTTATTCCCTCAAACACACACCGCGCTGTTACAGAAAGAAGCCCAGGCGAGACGCGGTAAATCCTGTTAGCTTCGCCGCTAACCGTCTTCGGTTACAAAGCTGAAGTTCGACTTCACACGACGCCGCTGTACGCTGCTTCGTTACTCCTTTATCTACTGCTGAATCAAACGCGTCGATTCTATACACAGAGGTTTATTTAAACGTACTTACAGACACTGTATGCGGAGGCCTGTTGAGCCGAGAAGAACGCATGCAACAGTGTGAATAAGAATGAAGCTGCGCAGCGCCGCAGTCTAAACACGCCGCGCTCACAAAGCCTCCAAGCCGGAAGCGCTTATAGCTTTCTAATGTTCGCTTGCCTTCGTTTTCCAACCCGTATTCTGACAAATCCCGCCTCCTGCGCTCGGATTGGTTATCACATTGAGAAGCATTCCAGAGAGCGCGTGAGATGAAATACGGACCAATCGTAGTTCGTGAAGAGTATATGTTCAAAAACGGGTAGGGTTTAAAAAAAAGAAGGAAAAACGCCACGGGTGGGTCCTGGGCAGTGTTGCCAAGTCTGTGGTTTCCCCACATAACTGGCGTTGAGCAATTCTTAGAGCAGTGGATCACAAAGTGGACTCAGTTATTTATTTTTTAGGATTTCTTACGGCGGTAGAATTCACACCCCACTATTAAGAAACGTTTTATAATTCCAGTTGAGTTCTTATATTATAGTTATTAGCTTATTTGACTGGTCACTTGAATTGAATGTGTTTAATACAAACCTTAGTAACATAAAAAAAACAACAACAGGAAGTAGGCCTATAAATAATGTCAGCTTGGACCTAGTGTATTCTGTTGGTGGAGAGATCAGAAATAAAAAGCTCCATAGCTCTAATAAACAGATGTTTTTTTTTAATTAAGTCGTTATTTAACAAAGATAAATGTATAATAATTGACATGGTGAAGCTTTCTGTAACGAGAAGTTTATTTAACATTTATGGAAAGGAGCCTCCAGTGTCAGAGTTTTGTAAAAGTCAGTAAGTTGTTGCCTTCTGGAAAGTCTTCAGCTCAGAGACCTTTGTGCTTTCTGATTGTCTTCTTAACTTCATGAGAAATAAAGCAGATGAGGGAACAACTGTTTAGAGCTGCTATATCTCCTAACAGGAACTAACATATCTTGTAGAGATTTCACAACACTCAAATGCAACTAAAAATGGTTAAAAAGCACGAAGCGTCATGTAATAATAAACTGACATTCTTAACACTTACACTTAAAGGTGTGAAGTTATTGAAAATAATCTGCTTTGAGTTGGTACTTTGCTTTAACAGCCTCGTGTTTGATTATTTTCCTTCAACAGCACTCCTTACCGTGTTATAATGCTTTAATATGTAAGGATGTTACACAGGGTTTAAAGCAGTGTGTAGAATTTAAGCGAGCAGATACTGAGTTTTGTTACTGGGCCCAATTTGGGGTTGGATTTATCGCAGACCTGGCAACTCTATTGTACGGTCTGCTATCATGTGCAAAATATTATGTCAAAGTACCAGTTCTCTGTAGGCATTTTCTGCTCATTTCTCTCATGCACACTTTGGTAAGTCCGTATATTTAGGATAAGTGACTCATTGTAAAGCAGTGCAGTGTGTTTTTGCACGCTGTGTTCTGATTGATTTATGTAATGTTTAGATTTGTATACGACCTTTTTTTTGCAGTAGTTCTCTTTTCAGTTATCCGGAAACTTTCATAGTATAGCAAGAGATCACTTGCGGAAATCCCCTGTTTGCCCTCCACAGCTCCTAAGTGAGTGTAGTCCAGCTTCACTAAGCCCCAGCCTAATCGCTCTTCACTGATCGTTTTTCTTTTTTCTATGCATTTATATGTTGGGTTCCTAGAAGATCACTTGCTTTCCAAACGTCTGAGAAGCCTGAAGATCTTCTTTGAATCATGATGATTCAGTTTGGGCTTCCACATTCAACTTATATTCTTTTAACTCTGGCACTATCATGCATACTGATCAGCCAGTTGTATCTTCACCAAACATCGACTGTAAGAGTGCCATCATCCCCAGAGTTCACAGCAATAAAAGTGCCAAAGGCCAGAGATCTGTTCAAGAACAACACCAGGAATGTTTCAAATAATCAAAATTCAAGCGAATTACCAAACCACTCCACTGTTGCTGGAAGGAACTGCGGTCTTCCTGTGGAGAAACGGTTCGATTGTGCCCGCGATCGAACCGTTGCTCAGGCGGAGTGTGAGGAACGAGGCTGTTGCTACTTGCCCCTACCCCAGTCTGAGTACAGTGGGCCGCCATGGTGCTTCTACCCTGCGTCATATCCTGGCTACCGAATGGGACCGCTTTCTCCCACACCTAGGGGTCAGTCAGCCACCCTTACTCGCATCACGCCTTCTTACCTGCCCCGAGACATCTCCACTCTGCAGCTAGAAGTGATGGAGGAGGAAGCAGGCCGCTTACACCTTACTGTAAGTAGCTGTGATTAATAGATAAAAGCATACACACAAAAAATAAATAAAGAAGTTCTTTATTTATTATTCATTCACAGAGCACAAATGCACTGTACATACCATCCATCCATACCGTTTTTCATACCGCTTATCCTATGCAGCCTGGAGCCTATCCCAGGGAACTCTGGGTATAAGGTGGGGGACACCCCGGGCGAGGTGACAACCCATCACAGCACACAATCACAAACACATTCACATACCCATTCACACACTATGGACAGTTGTCTACAAGGTGTCTACAATTCACACACTATGGACAATTGTCTACAACGCATGACTTTGACTGGGGGAGGAAACCAGAGCACCTGGAGGAAACCCTCGAAGTACAGGGAGAACACAAACTCAGAGGCGGGAATCGAACCCCCAGCCCCGGTGTTGCGATGTAAACATTCTAGAACTGTACATGCATAAGCAGCAAATAGAAATAAAATGGTAAACGAGTAAAAAGCAGCGCTGTAGATGACACAGTTGGTAGTGTTGGTGCCTCACACCTCCAGGGTCTGGGGTTGCTGTCTGTTTTGTATGCTCTTCCTGTGTGTGTATGGTTATTCCGTGTTTCCTTCATCTTCCCAAAAACCTGCTGGTAAGTGGATTATCTTCAAACCTACCACGGCCCTGACCAGGATAAAACATTTACTAAAGAAGAATGAATAATTAGCACTAAATAAAATACTTTATACTTCCTCATTGCAGTGTAATTGTAACGCATGATGTATTGCAAACTCAACATCCATCATTTTCCCATTACCAAAAAATGTAGACTGTATCCATCCATAGATTTTCCATACCACTTATCTTACATAGGGCCGCAGGGGGAGCCTGGAGACTATCCCAGGGAACTCAGCAGATAAGGGGGACACCCTGGACGGGCTGCCATCTCATCACAGGGCACAATTGCACACACATTCATGCACTACAGACAATTTGGAAATGCCAATCAGCCTACAATGCATGTCTTTGGACCGGGGGAGGAAACCAGAGTACCGGAAGGAAGCCCCTAAAGCATTGATAACATACAACCTTTGCACACACAGGGTGGAGGCGGGATTTGAACCCCAAACACAGCAAGTGCGAGGCAAACGTGCTAACCACTGAACCACCATGCCCCCAAAATGTAGACTACAGTGTAAATAAAGCGTATAGAATGAGCACATTTACACCTTCCATAACTTTATTCCGGTTAAGGTCTTAGTGGACTTGGGTGGCCTGAAGTCCACCACATGTCATGATGTACACACACACATTTTGAGTAACCAGTTCACCTCTGGGCATGTTTTTGGGAGGCTGGAGGAAACCCGGGAACCTGGGAGGAACCCGGACTGAGGATGTGCAAAACTCTACACAGACAGTAACCTGAGCTCAGAATCAAACTAGGGACCCTGGAGCTGTGAGGTGGCAATGTTACCCACTGACTACTCCATTTTCCTGAAAGCTTTAGTCTGAAATGTAGAACAATAACTGGTATAATAATATGATTTCCCCCCCCATATAACAGCTGAAGGATCCCTCATCAACTCGATATGAAGTTCCCTTTGTTAGAGTGCCATCCAGTAGACGTACAGACATGCAAGACTTCCTCTATGATGTGGACTTTCAGTCAGACCCATTCGGCTTTGTGGTGCGTCGCAGATCCAATGGCCGAGTGCTGTGAGTGTGCTCTACAATTTTAATTGTTTCATTGAGGATGAATGAATAAACCAGTGTTACCTCACGGGCTGGTATGAATAACACTGATTCTGAATTTGTGGAATTCCACATGTACAATGTTCGGGTCTTTTTGTGATATGTGCACATTAGACTGAACACCACTGTAGCACCGCTCCTGTTTGCAGACCAGTACCTGCAACTCTCCACCTCTCTGGCATCTACTTTCATCTCTGGATTTGGGGAGCACTACACACACCTGACGCTGGATCTCAACTGGACCTCTGTCACTCTGTGGAACAGAGATATGGCACCACATGTGGGTACTTCATCGAGCGAGCCTCCGTTTTAAAAGCGTTCTGGTACCATTATGCTAATATATGACTATTTGCAGAGCAATGCCAACCTTTACGGTTCCCATCCATTCTGCTTAGTTCAAGAGGGTGATGGTCAGGCTTATGGCATCTTCCTTCTTAATAGCAATGCAATGGGTGAGGCAATGGACCCTTTGAAGTTTTAAGTACATTTTTTTCACAATATATTCTGTGAATTATATGTGTTCTCCTATGTGTCTGTGTAGAAGTAGCACTGCAGCCCATGCCAGCACTGACCTGGGTGACCATCGGAGGAATTCTGGACATCTACATCTTCTTAGGCCCTGATCCACAGAGCGTAGTCCGCCAGTACCATGAGGTTATTGGTGTGAAGTGTTTAAGTTTCATTTACGCTGCATTTCAACACACAGAATCCTAGTCAGGGTTTATGACTTTCTTGTAACCTTATCCTAAGGTTATCCCATGATGCCTCCTTATTGGTCTTTGGGGTTCCACCTCTGCCGATGGGGCTACACCTCCACCATTATGACCAGAGCTGTGGTGCAGCGGATGCAGCAAGCCCATTTTCCTCTCGTATGTAATGTATAGATTTACAAATATGCATTGCAGGATTTCCTTCATTACTTTGCATTGCAGGCACCAAAAATAAATTGTGTTTATAAGAAAAGTTAGTTAAAACTTATTATTTAAAAATGTTTCAGGAAATATTACAACATCCTTAAACGGAATAACAATTTAAACTGGTGCGCCACTAGGACGTGCAATGGAATGATCTTGATTATGCTGACAAGAAGCGAGTCTTCACCTTTGACCCACAGAGGTTTGGAGACTTGCCTGAGATGGTGCAAGAGTTCCATGAGCAGGGACTGAAGTATGTGCTTATTGTGGTAAGTGGGTTAGTTGCATCTGAATGGAATTTCAATAAATCAGTGATATGGGTTGTATATAGCCTGTCTATATAAGATATGGACTGTTAAAAACACAAGGGTGCATTTAAAGTTGCCTTAAAAGTTATGAAATTATACAACAGTTAGTTTCAGTCCACTAATTTGATTGGTCGAGCAGCATTCCATGAGTATAACCACACTGGGATGTTTCACTGTGTGTATCACTCTGCTGTGTTCGCCACGTAAATTTCCACTTCCTAGTTCGAAATGGTTACTACAGTAGAGTTAGCGATATTATCAGCAGACATGGCAAACAATACTTGCCATGGATAAAACTTTTGGCGTAAAATATGAAAGCTCGTCAGATGAAGATGAAAAGGAAGAATGGAAGCACCTTTAAAGTCCCTGTGGAGTGCTTTGAAACACATAGCATTATTTGATGTCATTTTCACTGAACCAGGAAGTCAGGGCGGAACATATCAAGTGGCTCCGCCCTCTTTTTAAATAGCTAATAGTGTTTAGCTTAGCTCACTGCCAGGAAACTCAACGGTTGGGGCAGGACACTTCAGATTCTAGTAAGCATTTGATTGGACAGGAGATCTGATGAGAAGAAGAAGTGCAGAGTGATGTCATCAAAATAGTTGATTATTGGTGGTAGAGAAAGACCATACATTTTTAATGCATATATCTTCTAAATATGAATTTTGGCATTGTTTTGGAACACGCTAGCTTATAGATTACCTTAAAGCTAAAAGTACTAAAAGGCACAAAACTTCCATTTTGATTTCATGCGGACTTTAACAGGGATGTACAAATCAGTGTGGGTTCCAAGACTCCCTTTCTGCAGTCTGCTCTTGATAGGTAGTGTGTACAGTATATAAATACAGTCATAACAGCAGTCTGTGGTTCTGTTTTAGGATCCAGGCATCAGTAGTACGAGTCCTCCAGGTTCATACAAACCCTTCGATGATGGACAGCAGCGGGGTGTTTTCATCAAAAACCTGACAGGACAAACACTTATTGGGAAGGTGGGTGCTTCTTCGAACTTAAAGAGAGGGAAGAGAATTTCAAGCGTGAAATTAGAAAAAAAATAATTGAAAAATAATCTCATCATAGTTTTATTGTAATCTCATTTAAAAAAATTATATGATAACATTTCAGTTTTTGCAGTGTCCCTGTGAGAGTTTATAAGCAGCACCCCAGCTACCATTTTTTGGTTATCAGACCATTTTATGAATATTTATTTTATGAGTTCTAGGAACATCTGGTTCCAGAAAACATTTTTATTCACTTGTAGATTCACCTCCAACATTGACACAACATTAATGTTCATTTTTCCATAATGTTAGTTTTTGTGTAACCTCGAGATGCAAACCAATATCACAGCATTTGTTTTTGTAAATTATACCACATTGCTGATTATACCACAAATCTGATTGGTCAGAAGGTATTGGTTCATTTCCTATAGCGGCAGCTCTGACAGTAGTTCTGTGTGTGTGTATATATATATATATATATATATTTATATATATATATATATATATATATATATATATATATATATATACACATATATATATGTATGAAGAATATTATTTTGGAAGGAGTATCCAGTGTCAGAGCTTTGTAACAGAGGTAGAGTCTTCAGGACAAAGGTTATTATGATTTGTCTATAACATGACTTATGAATGTTTATAAGAAACAAATGCAGCTAGAGAGTAGAAGAGAGTGGCCTGGTGAGGAAACAGTTTTTTACTCTATATCTGTTATAGCATAATTGGACAACATTAAATATAACTATAAATAGATAAAACATACAACGTGTCATTCTTTAAGTTCGTAATAACATACATAACAATGTAATCATTGGTGAATTGGTGTGGTATAAGAGAAATAATTGGTAGCTCTGTGGTTAAGGTGTTGGTCTACTGCTCAGAAGGTCATGAGATCAAATCTCAGCACCACCCAGCTGACATTGTTGTGCCCTTAACTCTCATATGCTCAGCTATATGAGTGAGCTAAATGTAAGTCACTATGGATAAGGCATCTGCCAAATACCGTAAATGAATAAAATACTTCATAACATGTTGTTATAATATTAACATGGTGTTTTATTCCTGTTAACATTAACATTGCAGTCTAATCTATTTAAACATGTTGAATACTTATTGAACATTTTAATAAAGTTCTCTATTAGCTAGGATTTAGGGGGGCATGGTGGCTTAGTAGTTAGCACGTTTGCCTTGCACCTCTGGGGTTGCCTCAATCTTATGTAGGATAAGCGGTATGGAAAGTGGATGGATGGATTAGCTGGGATTTATTTCAACATTTTGATTTACTGCACCAGAATGTATTTGATATTTGAGGCTTAACATGCTTTTATGTGTATTTATGTGTTTGTGTGTGTGTGTGTGTATCAGGTATGGCCTGGACCAACAGCATTCCCAGACTTCACTAATCCAGATACAGTGAGCTGGTGGGAAGAGTGCATCAGAGACTTCCATGCCAATGTGTCACTTGATGGCCTCTGGATAGTGAGTCTGAATTCACTATTTCATTACAGTTACATTTATATAGCGCTTTTCGAGACACTCAAAGTGCTTTATATAGTATGGGGGAGAAATCTCCTCAACCACCACTAGTGTGTAGCATCCACCCGGATGATGCGACGGCAGTCATAGTGTGCCAGAACGACCACCACACACCAGCTATTAGTGGAGAGGAGAGAGTGTCTATTTTTTTCCTTAACCATGGAGTTATTCGTGTATCTGGATTGACTGAAAGTGTTAATAAGGCTAAAGTGCACTCCATGTTGTTTGCAGTCTGTCTTCCTGTCATTAGCTACTCATTTGCTGTAACTGTCACACTATGTCAACAGGATATGAATGAACCTGCTAGTTTTGTTCAGGGTTCGGTGCATGGATGCCCAAACACAGACCTAGAGAGTCCACCTTATACTCCAGGTCATCAGGTTTTTTTGTACTTAACACATCTTCATTTAAAAAGTATCCCACTATGGCTTATATAAGGACACATTTCTGCTTTCACAGATGTTATAGGAGGTCAGTTAAACTCGGGCACTCTGTGTATGAACAGTCAACAAGCATTGTCTTCTCATTACAACCTACACAACCTGTATGGACTGACTGAGGCTATTGCCACCTACAGGTCAGACATGGTATTAATTGTCTTATTGACATTATTATCAATACTTGTCAAGGAGATCAAATTTAATTTGTAGCTTGTGTCTGGTTAATCGATTGTCTTGTCTTTTTCTGGCACTTACTCAGTGCGTTGCTGAAAGCAAGAGGCTCTCGGCCGTTCGTGCTCTCCCGCTCCTCTTTCCCAGGACTGGGCCGTTTCTCAGGTCACTGGACAGGAGATGTGCGTAGTGACTGGGAGCAACTGCGATACTCTATCCCCGGTGAGGAAGAATGAAAAGCTGTAGACTACTGTCCTCTACAGTAATGGTGTATGATAATATGACAGAAATACAGTTGAGTGCAAAACGTCGACTTTTGGCTCACCTACATTTTATTTTCAGCTTCCAGGAGTTATTTTTATTTGAGGATAAATTGTAAAAAAAAAACAAAAAAAAAAAACAGGTGATCAGGTGATGAAAAAAATCTTTTTTTTTTTTTTTTATCCTAGTCAAACCTTGCAAACATTTGCACCAAACTATATCATACCATAATATTGAACTGACAATACACAATATGCTTTTGAATGCTTGATTCTGATTGGTCAGAATGGTATCAATTGTTTTTCTATAACAGGATAGCTCTGAGAGTGGTACATGGTTCAAGTAACAGGTTTTTCAGTTGTTCATGTTGTGAAATTTTCTACAGGGAGATGTTAGCTTTTTTGGAAGGAGTCTTCAGTGTCAGCGCTTTATAACGGGCAGATGCAAAGCTGTTTTCTGACACAGGAAAGTCTTCAGGATGTAGGGCTTTGCGTTTTCTTGGTTACTTAAGCTCAGTAAAAAAAATTCTTCTTGTTAACTCTAAAAGAAAGAAAAAAAGAGGTTGGTGATGGATAACAGGAACAAACTTTTTTCCTGGACATTTTACAATGGTAAATGTAACTATAAATGTATAAAAAGTATGATGATTTTTTTTTCTCATTGTTATCATGATTTTTTTGTGGTATAAAAGGAATAAAACAATAAAATAATTGATATTCAATTGTTAATTGAATAAAAATACTGTTATAGGAAAAGAATCAACTTTATTGCATCACCTTGTCATTGATCATTTTACTATAAAAGCATTTTTATTCCTTGCTTAATGTTAAGTATTAACATTATTAAATAATTTTTATTATTTACTATAAATCAATTATTTAACTTGAAAAAGGAGGAACATTCCCTACTGTACAGTTTCTTGCTTTCCCTGCTTCTACATAAGTAATTATCAGCCATCTCAAAATGATGAAAGTCTTTACATGTTACTTTTTTAAAAAAGCATTTATGATGCCTAATCTGAGTCTCATCTCATGTTCTGAGGCTTTTTGACTCATACTTGAAGTGAGAGTTTAAGATTGTTGAACTGAGAAAAGTTGTGAGTATTGAGTATATTTGAAGCTGTCTGTGGTTTGTGTGTGTGTGTTTGTGTGTTGTAGCTGTGCTGCTGTTCGGGCTGTACGGGGTTCCTCTGGTTGGGGCAGATGTGTGTGGATTCGAAGGCGACACTAACGAGGAGCTGTGTGTGCGCTGGACTCAGATGGGTGCCTTCTATCCATTCATGAGGAACCACAATGATAGACCTAATGCTGTGAGATAAAAAAAACACAACCCTACAGGACACCAACACACAAAATGAACTTATTCCAGGTTGACCTTTGGTACATTGTTTTAAGTCAGGACTATGTAACTGTATCCTGACTATAATATACTGTATACTGTGTTGTATTATAGATGTGGAAACTTTAACCCATGCCTGTGTGACGTCTGACTTGAAATGAAACGTCTGACTAGGAAATGAGAACATTTGTAGTAACCAAAAACTAAAAATCTTAATTAATAATAACACTTTATAAGAGTTGATCTTAAAATGTGTAAACATCAGACCTAGTGTAATTGGACTAGCATGGCTAAGCCCTCTCTCGCTCTGCCATAAAAACATGGCTTACAGTACGTTGTCTTGTTTACTGTTAACAAATGGCTTATAGTGGATTGTTTTTGACTTTTGAATTATTTTTTTTACTTTAAAAAGCATTCGTAAGTGAAAATACACAGAAGAATATGACGTAGTGAGGCTAGGTCTGATTTCTTTCCAGCCTGGACTGAAGTCTAAGACAGAATATCTTTGACAGTCGTGTCAGGTGATTAAACAGAGATAAACACTTCAACATCAGCAGTGATTGAGAAGGGGCATGTGGAATACGATAGTGAGTGTAGTAGACAGGTATTTTCTCAATCAGTGATTTTTAAAAAAAAATGCCTTTGGAGAACATAGAAGTCAATAACTAAGGAGACATCGTACAGGGGGCATGGCGGCTTAGTGGTTAGCATATTTGCCTCACACCTCCAGGGTTGGGGGTTCGAATCTTGCCTCAACCATGTGTGTGCAGAGTTTGCATGTTCTCCCCATGTTTCGGGGGTTTCCTCCAGGTACTCCGGTTTCCTCCCTCAGTCCAAAGACATGCATTGTAGGCTGCTTAGTATTTCTAAATTATCCGTAGTGTGTGAACGTGTGTGTGATTGTGGCCTGCAATGGGTTGGCACCCTGTCCAGGGTGTACCCTGCCTTGTGTCCCGAGTTCTCCAGGCTCCCCCCACAACGTTGCGTATTATAAGAGGTATGGAAAATGGATGGAATGGATAGATATTAGAGATGCACCGATACTAAATTTCTCAGCCAATACCGATAACTGATTATTCAGAGTGATATCAATAGGCCGATAGCAATAACCGATCCCGATAGTTCTGCCTTTTATGCCTTCTTATAAATGAATAATAATAAATTCCACAATTCTGAAAGAAATGCAAATAAAAACTTGATACACCCTGGACAGGGTGCCAATCCATCGCAGGGTAATACACTACTCTACAAATATATTTTTCTGTGCAATATTTTTTGTTAACTCACCTTCGTTTAAATCTTTCAACGGTGTACTGGTGTTTTCTTTCAGCTCAAGCAGCGCGGCAAAAAAAAAAAGCTTTACTGCTGCAGCGTCCGGTGTAAAATTGTATCAGTGCAGAGCTTACAGAGATTACAAACTGCAGTTTTGTCGTCATTCCACACAAGAGACATCATCTTTACACACAGCACGAAATTGATATTTTCCTGCCCTTTTTTGATTGACAGTTTATAATCAGCCCTGATCATCGGATGTTTTTAAACTATCAGCCGATAGAAAAATTGCCTTTAATAATAATCGGTATCGGCCGATACATCGGTGCATCTCTAATGGACGTTGTCTGAACATTTCAAGCAGAGAATTTGTATTTAAAAAGTTAAAAGAAGCAATCATCAGTAGTGTTGTCTTTCAGTGAGTATATGTTCCTGTGTGCATGGGTAATCTTGTATGCCTGTAATTAAGCCCTGTGCTAAAAGGCTCAACCATAGTCGAATTCTTTATCCCTCCCATTCTATTATAAACCATCTATGTACTATGTACTTATTGTTTTATGTTTTTGTGTATCCTAGCCCCAGGAGCCTTATGTATTTGGACAGCAGGCCCAGGCAGCCATGAGGAATGTGCTGATGCTCAGATACGCTCTTCTACCCTACCTGTACACACTTTTCCACCATGCACACACCTCAGCCAGCACTGTAGCAAGACCCCTCTTTATGGAGTATGAAGCTCAGTTCCTAAATCAATAACATTTAGTAAAATCGCACAAAGTGAAACGTTTTTGAAGCAATTTTGTTAAATCAAGCGTGTTAGTTTAGACTGACATGAGAGCAGGCGATCATTTATTTCTTCTAATTTCCTTCTGCTTCTTCCCAGGTTCCCATCTGATCCAAACTGTCTGAAGATAGATAGGCAGTTCCTGTGGGGGAGTTCTCTGCTCATTAGTCCAGTCCTAGATCAGGGAGTTGTGGATTTGGCAGCGTATCTCCCCCCTGCGATGTGGTATAGTCTGCACAATGTAAACCCCATTCTAATGCTCATAAGTTTTTGCATATATCACATCTCTAATCCATAGTAGGATCACTCATGACCTCATCTCATCCTGTGTTATACTGCAGGGCCAACCTTACAACAGCAAGGGCCAGTACCTGCTCCTTCCAGCTCCACTAGATACCATCAACGTCCATGTGAGAGGGGGCTATATTATTCCACAACAGGTACTTCAGTCCACATGTTGTTAAAATATGACCTCTGTTAGCATCATACATGTTTCCTTCATATGTAGTCATCATTATCTGCACATTTGTTCAGGTGCCTGCATTGACAACCTCAGCCTCACGCAGTAACCCCTTCGTCCTGACGGTGGCACTCTGCTCACAGGGCCAGGCCAAAGGGGAGCTGTTCTGGGACGACGGGGACAGCCTAGACACATTTGAGCGTGGAGATTACTCATATGTTAGCTTCATGGCAGAACAGGTAGGGCTGTTTTTAAATTTGAAATGATACGTTATTTACATCATGAATTTAGGGGTTTGGGCACAGAAGAACGTTGTGAGTTCAATTCCTTGAATTGCGAGGAAGGCACTGTTTAAAGCATCTACCAAGTAATAAATGTAAAACATTGGGGCTGTCAAAGTTAACGTGTTAATGCAGTCCATTATTATTACCATTATCTTTTCAACCACGTTAATGCAGTTAATCTCATCAATCGATCTCATTTGAACTTCTAGACCAGGGGTCCTCCAAATTGTTTACAGCTAGGGACCCCTTTAACTGTAAACAACAAACTCACGAACCCCCTCAGTAAGGTTTTATTAACTGTACAATACTAGAGAATCAAATAATGAATCTAATAATTAATCTCTGAACCTTCCAAACATTCCACTCCTATTTTTATTAATATTGTCATCAGTTTCTAGTTAACATTATTTATACGCACTACCTGTACTATTCAAAAAGCAGGTTTATTAATAATAAATAAAATATAACAATTGACAACAGCAAACAATGACTAGTCATGATTAATTATTTGAATTATAAACACATTTGAATTTTGATATTAATAAATATAATCATTTTTCCTACACTATTTTCTTAACTAACATCAAATTTCAGTGAAGTGTTGGTAAAAGTGAGTAAAAGGAACAGTTTTATGAGCATTTCATATAATCTAATTAAAGTGTAATTTACCTATATTTTTGGTATCTATTATATGACGATGTACAGTTAAGTGCAATCTATTGTACACCATTGGGACAAAATGAAAAAGATAACAACAAGACCTTCACATTCATACATTTCAAAACTAACGAACAGGGTAAAACCATATTAATAGGTTGGGGGTTTTTTTAAACTCAGTTTTTAGCTCCCTTTTAGAATATCATAAAAAAAAAAATGTCTAATAACCTGTATGCTCACCATTTAGACCTGCCTCCAACCTCTTTCTTATCCTCTGAACAGTTTTTCGGATCTTTTTAGTTGTAATATTTGCCATCATTGTGATAACTGCCACATTTTTGGCCAATTTTGCACACTGTTCTTCACATAGCTTCACATAGCTTAATGGGTAGCACGTTTGCCTCGCACTTCAGATTAATTAGAGCAACACTTGAAAACAAACCAAATGAAAAAGGACATATACCTCTTGTGGTTTGTTTTTGTTCTCGTGTTTGTTATATTTGCTGGAACTAGATCAATTCATTATTTAATGCCAAATACATGTGGTTAATCATGATTGTTGATAGGAGCACTAACTTATGGTTTATGACTTTAGTCACAGCTGGTGGGTGAGCCATTAAAACTGAATGGAGCTCTGGATGGTTTAGTTGTGGGAGAGGTGCGTGTGTTTGGAGTGCCAACTCCTCCTACAGGAGTGTGGGCTAATGGGAAACAAGTGAGGGATTTCTCTTACACCACAGACACCAAGGTAAAGCATCTACAGTACATCAATAAATTAGTATGAAGGAGGAGTAATTCAGATTTGTACTACGGTACCACTCATATTGATGTAGTGGACAATGAGTTAAAACTTGAGACATAATATCGGTTAGCATGTTAGTGTTATTTGACATTTCTAAAATATCTCATTTTGAGGTGTCTTTAACGTATGTTTTAACTATAAAATATGTTTCCTAAATCAGGCCTTTTCTATTGTAGACTCTTGCTGATAGTTTACAAAGTAAGGTTAAACTCACATATCTATATTAATGTTTGATTTTGTATGTGTGTAGGTTCTTACAGTGTCGAATCTGGCCCTGCTGATATCAGAGACATTCACGGTGCAGTGGAGTTTATGAAATTTCTGCTGTTCTCTCATTGCTAAATAATGGAATAACTACTAATGTGACTGTAATGATGGGAATGCCACATGTCATATGTCAACTGCACTGGATGTTTTGTAGTTCAATTTTTATATATATATATATATATATATATATATATATATATATATATATATATATATACTCAATAAACTTTACATACATTATTACAGTGTGTATTCTATTTGACGTTTTGAATTGAGCCAGATGATTTTTTATCCACAAAATGCATTACGGTAAAGCTGATTAAAACAGAATCAAGCTATAGTGTGTGTGTGCGTGTGTTTGTGTGTGTGTGTATATATATATATATATATATATATATATATATATATATATATATATATATTATGTGCGACAGGTTTGGGTGAATACATTTTAAGTTCTGATGGATTTTTAATGTCAGCATTGATTGATCTGTCGGAGACTGACCACAACATGAGAGCATAGAGTGACAATGATCCCTGAAAATGGCTTAAAACGGACATAGTAAATCTCTATAGTCACATTTATATGAAATATTAATGATAAAGTACTCACAACTGAGTGCTCAAAAACTGTAACTAGTGCTGTGGATGAAGAATCCAAATACGCAGTATACTGTACCTTCCTTATATTTCTCTCCCTTTACTTTTGGAAGATCTCAAAAATGTGTATTATTTAGTGAATTGCTGAGATAAACAACTTGCACACTCTATATCATCCAGTTTAAGCATGACAAACTGCACTGCTGTTTAAATGACTCACAAGTCCTCTTTTGGAATAATGATAAATGTACATGTTTAAATTCCATTGTATCTGGAAAAATGTGAGCTTACAAAAGTCAAATTTGCTTGTATCCAGGATCTCAATCAAATGAAGCAAACTGAGATTCTCAAACTATAATACTAATTTGATTTTCTTTTAGGATTTTCTTTGATGTCAGCAAATGCTGAAAATTAGAGTCAGTGGCATTCTTTTGGTTTTTATCTCTGCTTCAGCTCATCATCTCCATCTCAGTGTATAACTGCATGGTCGGTGTGAAACATATCTATATCATTTTTATATGTGTTTGAATTTTTGCTCAGAATATTTGCAAACTGAATTGTGGTTGACTGGCTACGCTAAATTGTCCTATGTGTGAATGTGTGTGTGCACATGGTGTCCTATGATGGACAGGCATCCCATCCAGGATGTTTTCCCACCTCGTGCCGAATGTTCCCAGGATGAGATCGTAACCAGGATACAGCGGTTATGAAGATGCATGGATGAATATTTAAAAATGACACTTACTTCAGACAAGCTAGAATTGTCTGTGGCCTCTGAATGGGAGGGCTGACATTACGCTCTATCTCTTACTCTCCTGTCAATCACAGCAACGCTAGCCAATCGTGGCTGTCTCTGAGTATGTGAAAGAGGGCAGATAGAGCGTTCCTCCAAGTATGTTACACTGCCCTGTGACTTAGTTCGAAAAGATGCATTTGGCTTGCTTCATGTGACTTGGAGAAAGCATGTGTTACTTGTGAGCATGTGAGCATGTGTGTGATTGTGCCCTGTGATGGATTGGCACCCTGTCCAGGGTGTCCCCCGCCTTGTGCCCCGAGTTCCCTGGGGTAGGGTCCAGGCTCCCCCGTGATCCTGTGTATGATAAGCAGTATGGAAAATGGATGGATGGATGGACATCTTTAAATCTAAAATCATAAACCATTTGCTGTAGGCACTTAAAAGACACTGATTTGGGGTAACCACTGTACCCCTCAGCTGAAATGAGTATTTCTTTATAATTCCTTGTTTAAAATAATTGTCAAAAACCGAAATATATCCACAATTTGATGGATGGATGTCCATGTAGGGCGTAGAAACTATTATTTCACACAACATACGAGTCAAACCCAAACCTTTATTTGAATATTTGAATTACAGAGGCATTAAATGTATCAGCATAGTGAAATTACAGTACTTTACTAAGGAAGATACTGCCATGGAGGACAGCAAAGAGACAGACTACCTGAGACACTGGCTATTTATACTGCGAAAGGTTTATCCCTGACGCAAGAACCATGACCATGACCCTTTCGTGAATTTCTAAGGAAGAAGGGGTAACTTTGGGCAGCATAGTGAAGAGTGGTGGAGAAACAGCATTGCACAATGTATGAGGAGAAAAGATTCCTGTGGAAAAAAACAATAGAAACCACCACAGAAATTCTAATGGTTTCCACTACAAACACCATTACAAACCATCAGCTGTTAACCATTAAAACCACAACCATTATTGGTCCTTAATGGTATACACTAGACATGCCACCAGTAGAAGTCAACAAATTACCAGTAAAGACCTACAGGGACCATTACAGTTTCTATTAAAATCAATAGAATTCCCATTATAACCATTACACATTCACTGAGGGTTTCTATTTTCTTCAGCAGGAAAAAGCCCTATTCTATCATTAATAATACCATGATTAGCAATTAATGATATTATTCAGTTTGCTTAAAATTTTGATATACACCATGCACCACATGTATACACATAGAAGGGGTAAAGAGGATTTGAAGACGAAGATGAAGCTGCTCTGTCGCGGTGCTGTTGCTGCTGATGATAATGATGATGATGATGATGAGTGACGCGTCCAGTCGGGATAAATTCGACCAACCACACACACCTGCAAACTCTGACCTCTAAACGTCACGGCCGGTTCAATAACGGGAATGTATTATTATTTTTTAAATATCACATTAAATTTTAACATAATTTTTTTCTTGTTCGCAGCTCTATATTTTCTTGCAAATAAACCTCCGTTGTCAATAAATATATGATAAAACAAAACCTGCAGTTTTCAGAGGAAGCGGGTTGTTTTTCCGGAAGTGGCGGAATTTTAAGGGATTGGCCTTCAGTGTAGTACAGTGTAGGTTGCCAGATTGGGTGCAGTTGACCCTGCATGGCTGGTTTTCTTTTCACATTGGAGCAATAATAAACGCCCCGGACTGGCGGATACAATTTTATGCATGTTAACTTTGGGATTTTTTTTGTTAGCTGTCCGGGTTTTGACCAGTGTTTGTGTTAGAATTAGGCAATCCCAATCTGGCAACCCTGACAGCAGCCAGCAATGTGCCAGCTGAAGTCCTGTGAATAAACACACGCACTCCGGAGCGTGCAGGTACATTTATACCAGTCCTGTGAATGTCATTCAGCTGACGAGGACGGGTAGCGGGATGGACGAGCGCTGAATATCGTCATTTCCTTACGGACTGAAGGTGAGGCTTGGACGCTGATTGTTTGTACTTTTTTTTTTTTTTTTTGACCGTTTGAAGGCAACACTAGACAGCGTCCCATACGGTGGCAGCCTGTGATGATGTGTCTGCTTTTATTACATGACCGTCTAATGATGCTGCGCTTTCATAACCTAAGTGATGCTGCTGCACCTCGACACGGGACAGAATACCTGCAGGTTTGACCTCAAATGATATAAAAATCATATAAAAATGTCCGAGTATCATATACATCTGATCAGGCCTAACGACCTCCAGCCCACATCTTGCAGTCAGAGGCGGATTGAGTGAATAACTGCACCATTTATTCCCCTTATAACTATACAAGAGTATATTTTTAACTATTGATTATAAGATTTTCTAAACGCATAGATCTATACCTTGCTCAAAAATCCATGTAGGACTTGCTCTAAACTCTGTGCACATCTTTGCTTGTCATGTCATTTCTATACACTTCATACTGGTCAGTAGGATTAAAGCCATCTAAGTGTCTGAGTCTGATAAGAAGGTACTGTGTGTGTGTGTGTGTGTGTGTGTGTGTGTGTGTGTGTGTGTGTGTGTGTGTGAGAGAGAGAGAGAGAGAGAGAGAGAGAGAGAGAGAGAGAAAGAAATATGGCAATGTCCCAGAGGTGATGACAGTGATGCATGACATGAGCAAAGCCATATGCTTCACCACTGAGGCCTTTATTAATTTTTACAGGGTTTTAGTTTCATGGTACTGAACTATTGGTAATCTATTTGTACTAGCATAAGGATTATGTTTTTGAAGGTGACAAAGCACTCCATGGATAAAGGTGTCTGCAAAATCCTGTAAATGTAATTATTATTATTATTATTATTATTATTATTATTATTATTATTACAACCCCAATTCCAAAAAAGTTACGATGCTGTGTAAAACCTAAAAAAAAAAAAAAAAAAAAAAACCAGAATGCAATAATTTGCAAATCTCATAAATCTGTATTTATTCACAATAGAACATAGAAAACATATCAGATGTTTAAGCTAAGGAAATGTATCATTTTAAGGAAAAAAATAAGGCAATTTTGAATTTGATGGCAGCAACACGTCTCAAAAAAGTTAGGACGGGGCAACAAAAGGCTGGAAAAGTACGTGTTACTAAAAAGAAACAGCTGGAGGAACATTTTGCAACTAATTAAGTTAATTGGAAGCAGGTCAGTAACATTGTTGGGAATAAAATCAGTATCTTAGAGAGGCAGAGTCTCTCAGAAGTAAAGATGGGATGCAATCTGTATGGAAGCATGTTGCTCTAAAACCTGTATATACCGTTCAGCATTGATGGTGCCTTTCCAGATGTGCAAGCTGCCCATTCCATAGGCACTAATGCACCCCCATACCAGCAGAGATGCAGGCTTTTGAACTGAGCGCTGATAAAATCTTTAGTCCTCTTTAGTTTAGAGGATGTGGCACCCATGGTTTCCAAAAATAATTTAAAATTTCGATTAGTCTGACCAAAGAACAGTTTTCCACTTTGCCTCAGTCCATTTTAAAGGAGCTGTGGCTCAGAGAAGACGGTGGCGTTTCTGGATCATGTTGACATATGGCTTCTTCTTTGCATGATAGAGCTTTAACCAGCATTTGTGGATGACACGACGAACTGTGTTCACAGACAATGAGTTCTGGAGGTGTTTCTGAGCCCATGCAGTGATTTCCAAACAGAATCATGCCTGGTTTTAATGCAGTGCCGCCTGAGGGCCAGAAGATTACGGGCATGCAGTATTGATTTTCACCCTTGTCCCTTGCGCACACCCTTGTCCCTTGATTTATCTAGATTCTCTGACTCTTTTGATGATATTATGTACTGTAGATGATGAGATATTCATAGTCTTCGCCATTTTACATTGAAGAACATTATTCTGAAATTGTTCCACAAATTGTAGACGCAATTTTTCACAGATTGGTGAACCTCTGCCCATCATTACTTCTGAAAGACTCTGCCTTTCTAAAATACTCTTTTTATACCCAATCATGTTACTGACCTGCTTCCAATTAACCTCCAGCTGTTTCTTTTTAGTAATACTTACTGTTCCAGCCTTTTGTTGCCCTGTCCCAACTTTTTTGAGACATGTTGTGGCCATCAAATTCAAAATGGCCGCATTTTTCCCCTTAAAATGGTACTTCCCTTAAAATTTCCTCAGTTTGTACATTTGATATGTTTTCTATGTTCTGTTGTGAATAACATGGGTTTATATGAATCATTGCCTTGTTTTTATTTACATTTTACAGTGTCCCAACATTTTTGTATTTATATTTGTATTGGGGTTTTATTATTATTATTATTATTATTATTATTATTATTATTATTATTATTATACATACAATTTAGATTTTCTAAATTCTTCTTTTCTTTTTTTTTTTTCTTTCTTTTTTTTTCTTTCTTTTTTTTCATTCCCAGGTATGAAGTAGGGCTGCACAACATATTATCACCAGTTATGACCATTTTGGATTTCGCATTCCCCTTTAGACTGTTTCCTGTGATCAAACAAATGTCGGTGGAAAAAGTTTGATTAAAAAATAATAATAGTGTAAGTCCAGTCTTAACTGTCATATCGAGTGCTTGTAATTGTAATATCAAAATCGTAATCATACAGCCTTTGCCGGCTTGTGCATGTTGCTTGATATAGAATTGACCGTATGAGGGTAATCGGGTACATGTTTGTCATGTCACTTATTGGCTTCTGTTCTCATAAATTATTAATTAAGCATTTTTCAGCCAGCTGACTCTAACTTCTGTTTTCTCTGGGTCACCGCAACTCTGTGAAGTGTTTCAGGACCACACTGCTGACTGCAGCACTTTTTACCTTCTGTTTTTTGCTGAAAGTTGCCAGTTTTTCCTACTGTGTGACCTGAGAGATATAAGACAATTTAAAACAGTAGCATTATTGCTATTCCTACAACACACACACACACACACACACACACACACACACACACACACACACAACAAACACAGATGGAGTAATTACATCCTGATAAAGTTGTTCTCTGAGAGCAAAGGTCAGTAGGCCATTTGTCATGAGGAGCCAGTCACACGTCTGGAACAGCAGTCATGCTTCAGGCATCATGCCGCATGGCAGTAGACATATGCTGATAGTTGTCAGTTATATGATGTCACAGTATTCAGCATGCTCAATATTGTTGTTATAGTGGACATTTAGGAATCCAGTCAGTCCTGCTGTACTCCAGTCAGCTGTAGGCTGCCTAGGTAGACTGCATTTTTGAATAGCATTTGCATGCTACTGAGATCTTACTGTCTGGTGTACAGTATACAGGACCTGAAGAAATGGAGGAAGACATGGCATAGTAAATTTTTATATCAGCTAGGGTTGTTATGGTGTCATCGTTTCATGGTGTACGCTTCTACAGTTACTTTAATATTTTTTCAAAACACAGGTTTAAATGCATTTCTGTCTATTACTGTCTACCCATTCATTTTATTTTTACCCAGTGGAGCTCTCATTTTATGGAGAATTAAATTATTTAAGTGGAAGAAAGGGGAACAATTAGGTAGTTTGATATATAGTTGTGCTCATAAAGACACTATAATAACTGAATTTACACAAATGAACCCATTCAAAAGTTCACATACGCTTGGTGCTCAATAGTGTTGTTACCTGGATGATCAACGACTGTTTTTATGTTTTGTGAGAGTTGTTCATGAGTCCCTTGTTTGTCCTGAGCAGTTAAACTGCCCACTGTTCTTCAGAAAAATCCTCCAGGTCCTGCTCATTTCACCCCTTTACAACAGTGACTATATGATATTGAGATCCATCTTTTCACACTATGGACAACTGAGGGACTCGTACACAACTGTTACAAAAGGTGCAAACATTCACTGATGCTCAAGAAGGCAACATGATACATTAAGAGCCAGGGGGGTGTAAACTTGTGAACAGGATGACCAGTGAAAAAAATGTTATTTTGTTTTCTGGGAAACATGAAAATATCTAATGTAGCTTCTAATATTTAAACAAAATAATAGCAATTTACTCTAATCATCCTGTTTATACCCCCCTTGCTCTTTATGTATGTATGTTGTTTATATGTGTATATGTATGTATAAATAATGTATACGTACAGGGATATGCAAAATTAAAATTTTCACCACCAGCGTATGTGTTTTTTAAATGGTCGATTAATACTATGATTAATCATGCCATGCAAATAAGCTCTTTGAAAAATGGCTCCTTAAGAGATAATTAGCAGTCCTTATCTTCCCAAACTGGTTCTACCTTTCTGGAACCATTTCTCAAATCCCATAAGGGATCCACAGAAAGACTAACCTAGAACCCTTAAGCATTCTGGAGTTTCTAGAAATAAAAATATTCTATAGCCACTTTTTTTTTTAATGATATTTAGTCAACAAAGTTTGAATGGTGTTAGTTGAAGCTCTATTAACTGTCAAAATGAATCTCAGTAATGCATCACCTTTCAAGCACATTACACTCTTAGCATTCTAACGGGTTCTGTGTGGGACCTTTTCTAAAGGAAAATCTTGGTTTTACATGGGAACCTGTAATGGAAATAACCAGGGTGTTAGATTTAACCTTTTTTTTCCCTCTAAGAGTAATCTCTGAATGATCGTTATGGTAGCAATACACTGCTGAAACGGTTAATAGTATTTGACCAGAAATATTACATTGGCTCAAGCCCAGTTCTTTTGCTTTACGCGACTGGAGTGTGATTTATGATTAAAACTAGGATGAGAAAACTGATTTAGTATGAATGCAAAGAGCATTTTGCGTAGACAAGCTTATCGCAGTTTCTCACTGCAGGAAACATGGGGCTGAGTTAATCACGAAAGGTAAACAAAGCTGAGAGAAAGACAGCGTTACGTAGGCAGAGTTTGAAAAACATCACTTGATTAGACTGATCATGTCCAAATAAGGCCAAAGCTAGCATGGAGACAGTTACAGTATACTTCTGATAAGGAGAAGTTCATCACATGTGCAGCAAATAGCGGTCTGCTACTAGGGCTGAAAAAAGGAAGCCAAAATGTGTTTTTCAACCTTGTGTTAATTTTTGGTTTGAAAGATTGGATGCAGGTTGACATTTATGGATTGGAAGATTTAACAAGCTACATCATCTTACATGATGGTGATGGTTTGTGTGTGTGTGTGTGTGTGTGTGTGTGTGTGTGTGTGTGTGTGTGTGTGTGCTCTCACTCTTTGGTGTATTTGTTCAGGGTGTGACTCCATGTGAATTACAGATAACCTGCTGTTAGTCCAGGATGTAGACTTGGCTCTGACTCCTAACGACACATTTTTTCTTATTTTTCAGCTAATCCTTTACTGCTTGTCAATTTACTATTGCACTGAATTGAACTCTCCAACAAATTAATATATTAAAAAAACTGTGTCTATGAATTAATGTTATACTGAATACATGGCCTCCAGCTAATCATTTAGCAGGAATAGCTGAAAAAGTATTCACTTTGAGAATTTGCTTAAGCTGAAGTAGGCTAATGGTATAACCCATGTCAGAACGCCAGTGTCTCCATTGAAAGATGAATATGAGAAGAGAATTTGGAATTTCAGCTTTTATTTCCTGGTATTTATATGTAAATGTGTTAAATTTTGTATCAGACTACCTAGTTTGTAGGCAGCAAAAATATTGGAACATATGACTGCCGGGTGTTTCTTGTTACCCAGGTATGTCTTGCTATATTGATTGTTTAAACAATAAAGGTCAGTTTCAACTGTGAAGACTGTATTTGTTGTTGAAAAAGGATAAGCCAACATAAAGATCAGAAAGCTGTCTATGGGAGAAAAGCTAGCCATTTTGAAGCTGAGAAAAGAGGAAAAATCAATTAGAGGCATTGCACAAATATTGGGCATAGCCAGTACAAGAATTTTGAATGTCCTGAAAAAGAAAGAAACCACTGGTGTACTGAGCAGCAAGCACCGAATGGGTCGGCAAAGGAAACAACAGCTGATGACAAACATTGTGAGAGCTGTGAAGAAAACCCAAAAACAACAGTCAGTGACCTCACCAATAACCTCCACAGGGCAGGGGTGAAGGTATCACAATCCACCGTTTGAAGAAAACTTTGACAGCAGAAATAAAGAGGCCATACCACAAGATGCAAACCACTGATCAGCAGTAAGTATCAGAAAGCCAGATTGGAATTAACAAAGAAATACAGAGATGAGCCACAAAAGTTCTGGAACCAAGATTAACCTCTACCAAAGTGATTGAGAGGCCAAAGTGTGGAGAAAGAAAGGATCTGCTCACCATCCATAACATGCAATCTCATCTGTGAAACATGGTGGAGGTAGTGTCATGGTTTGGGCTCGCATGACTACTTCAGGAACAGACTCACTAATCATTATTGGTGATGGAACTCATGATGGTAGCATGTTTACAGGAACATTTTGTCTGCCAATTTACCAAGAAATTCATCCAAATTAATTGGAAGGAACTTCATCATGCAGCAAGCCAATAATACAAAACACACTGCCAACTCAACAGAGGACTTTATCAGGGGAAGGTTTTAGACTGGCCGAGTCAATCACCAGACCTTAACCCAAGTGAGCATGCACTTCAGTTCCTGAAGAGGAGACTGAAGGAAGAAACCCCCCAAAACAAACGACTGAGAGTGCCTGCAGTACAAGCCTGGAAAAGCTTCACAAAAACGGAACTGACAATTTGGTGACGTCAGTGAGCAATAGGCTTGATGCAGTTATTTCAAGCAAGGGATATGCAACCAATATATTAAGTGTTATTTACTTTAATTTACTTCAAGACTTATCTGTTTTTAAACTTTTGCTAACCTAAAAATGGTGTGGTCTGATACAAAAGGTTCTGTGTTTTATGTTGTTTAACACATATCTAGATGTAAATACCAGGAAATAAACGCTGACATCCTAAACTCTTGTCTCATATCCATCTTTTGATCTCAAACCTTTGGTCTTTGGTGTATAGCACAAACAAATGAATTGGCCTTGCTGTTCCAATATTTTAGGAGGGGGCTGCATTTGGTGTTTCCAGAGAGGGTTGGGTTTTCAGGGAGCGCATCATGAAGGTGTTTTAATCGTCCTTCATTATCATTATGGACTTCATATTTAACCGCATATATAGTGCAGTAATTACGTTTTAAGCTCTGTTTACTAGTTTACGCTCACTTATGTTTCAGAGATTAAACTTTTTGTCATATATAGTGCAATGGGGCCCAGAAGTCTGGGATTTTTTTTTTTTATCATTTAAAATTGGAAATAAACAGAAGGTTTTAGAATTTTGAAATATTTAAAACAAAGAAAGTAAATGTTCAATATATTGAATATTTAATATTCAAGATTCTGCACTATTTCTATGCCTCTATATAAATGTAAGCAAATTTGTGATACTGAAATGTGAACTGCTTTGTACCAAAGGTCTATTGAAGCTTGTGTTCAGACGACACTCTGATGGATTTGATCCAAAATGGGTCACAAGTTTTTGCACAAACTTGTAGAGTCCATGTTAGCTCGAGTGCACAGTGTTATTAAAGCAAAAAGGGGAGACATGCCCAATACTAAGAAACTCTGAAATTCATGTAAATATTTCAAATATTCTACTTTTCACTCAAGTTGTCATCAATCATATCATTTGTAATTAAAACTGTTGTATTAATTTAGAAATTAATGGAAAATAGAAGCATTTTCACTAATGCTCTCAAACTTTCGGACCTCACAGTATAATAAAATCCAGGGATAGTGTTTCTGTAATCATTTGTTTTCACCTCCTTCTGAAACTATTTGCTTGCAAATTCACTGAAAGACTTTCATCTGAAACATTTCTATTTCTATGTTTCAGAGGATGGGAGCAGTAGCCAGGCACTGGAGATGTCATTCGGTCGGCTCCTGCGGCGTGCCTCATCCAAAGCCTCTGACCTCTTGACCCTCAATGCGGGCTCGGCGGGGTCACGGTCCATGCAGGACGGGGAGGTCATCTTCTCCAAGAACAACGTGTGTGTACACCCGGCTGAGCCCGTGCCCGGCCTGCCCGAGCATCACCCAGGTACTGCACGCAACTAATGCATGCAGCAAATATGCAGAAAATGAAGGATTATTCAGAAGTTTAGTCCTTTTTAAACAGCCAGTGTGTTCTACTTTCTTAACGTGATGTTATAGAGGTTCTAGGGTTCACTCTCGCTACAGCAGCTTGCATGAGTATTCATCCCTCTTTACTTTTCCACATGGACTTCATTCCCAATATATACTCAGAAATGAAAAATATTTGTCAGTTGCCCTCCACTCAACTACACATTTAGTGCCTCCAAAATGTATTCACCCCCTAGTGGTTATTTTTCTTTTAGCTGTATTGCAATAGTAATTTGGAGTATAAGAGAATTGGGTTTTTTCCCCCTGCTCCTTTGGAAGAAATTATACAGAAATAAAATAAATAGTTATTTATTACTTATTATTTTTCAATTAATTAGATGTCCTTAGAATTATTTAAACATTAAAAACAATCTCAACCGCTTACTTGTTAAGTATTCACCTCTGTTATGACTAGCATTTATTTTTCGAGAGCTCGCAGCTAAAATGGCATTTCAGTTCAGTCCTGCTGTCATGAGGACCAGGGAACTGCCCTTGAGGTATTGAGATGAAATTGTTTGGAATAGAAAAGTTGGAGAATGTTGTTTATAAAATAAATAAATAAATAAAAAAGACAAAAGCTTTGAACCTTCCTATGAGCTGTGTGAAATCCATTTTAAAAATGTGGAAAAAAAATTGGCACAACCCAGACGCTACAAAGATCAGCCCATCCTTCCAAATTGAGCACATGGACAGGAAGGTCAGTGAGAGAAGTGTCCAAGAGGCCACTTATGACAGTGAAGGGGTTGTAGTGCTCACTGGCTGAAATAGGAGAACCTATGCAGAGGCCAGAACCTATGGGAGAGTGGCCAGAAGGAAAACTACTTCTGAGAAAGGCAAACATAAAGGCACCTCTGGGGATTGCTAGAAGACATGTGACAAAATCTGAGAGTATTTGGGAAAAGATTTTGAGCCGTTTGGTGTAAAAGCAAAGAGCTGTGTTTGTGCAGACCAAATACCACCCAACACTCATGTAACGCCAGTCCAACTATCAAGAACGGTGCTGGTAGCATCTTGTTCTAACATTCTTACTTTTCAGCAGGAAGAACTCTTTTCAGCAGGAAGAATTCTTGAGGAAAAATCTGTGTCTAGGGCAAAAATTTGACAATGAGCCAAAGCACAAGTCAAACACAGAGTAATGGCTTGAGGGGAAAAAAAAAGGTTTGTGTTTTGCAATGACTCGGATTTAAATCCAATTGAAAATCTTTGGCGGGATCTGAAAATTGCTGTCCATCAACATCCTCTGTCTAATTTGGGTGAGTTGGAGAAGAGAAATATTTGCATCAAGGAGTGCGAGTGGAAAAAATCTAAATGCGCAAAGTCCATAGAGACGTATCTGAGACAGCTCAAGCTGTAATTACTGCAAAAGGACAACACACAATGCAAGTGTTGACTCACGGGGTGAATACTTCTCAGTAAGGCAGTGTTTAGATGTTTTTAATTTGACATCATTTTAAGGACATCTAAATAGTTGATTTTAATTTTATTTCTGTAGAGCGTCACAAAAGGAGCAGAAACCAATCCTGTTGTAATATACTTCAATTTGATGTTGTGACAAAACAAAAAAAGGGGAAATATTCCCCAGGGGGTGAATACTTTCTGGAGGCACTGTGTAGCCAAATTGAAACCGTTGTGCTTACAGTGTTAAAGCTGCAAAATACTTATATTTATAATAAAGTTTGATGAAAATGGAAAATGAATCAAAGTCCCAAATTTCACAAGACAAAAGTTATTTGATTCACAAACTGCAGCTGAAATGCGTTCAAACTGTATGGGATTATCGCATAGTGATGATCACTTCAGAATGGAACGCAGTGTTATTCTCTGTTGTACTTGCGCAGGTTACCTGTGTGTCCACTTGGAGAAGGACGAGACTCTGGGCTCTACCCTCATCCTCACCTGGGTGCCCAACTCGCGCATTCAGAGGCAGGACGAAGAGGCCTTGCGCTACATCACGCCCGAGAGCTCTCCTGTGCGACGCAACCCACGGCGCCGACGTGCCCGCCTGGCACAGCCACGCCCTCCACCCGCGCATGAAGAAGAGGAAGATGAGGAAGAGGCCCCTGAATCAGGTCTGCAGCATCAGGAGGAGGGTGACGAAGGCTCGTGCGAGCTGTCGGCCGACGAGGTGAGCCGAGACAGCACACTGGGCTCCGACTCGGATACGTTCTCCTCGCCATTCTGTCTGTCGCCCGTCAGCGAGGCGCTGGCCGAGAGCACCAGCTCTGTCTTCCTGGACAATGAGAGCAGGTAAGAAGAGAAGGTTTAGCACTGAAACTCATGCAGCTGCTTGTACTTTTTACGCGCGTTACTGTGCATAAAATACCACACCATCCTGCTTTTAATATCTACGGTTTTAACATTTCCTGTCAACTGCAAAAGTCTTGGCACCCTTCGAGCATCCACTTCCCGGCAGTTTTACTGCATTGTATGGGGGGTGTGGTTATTTATTTATTTATTTATTTATTTATTTATTTATTTATTTTATTGGCCTGATTGTGTTTTAGTGGTGTTCTAACTACTTGTGCATTTCTATCCATCATCTCAACATCCATCTGTCTCATTTGTGTTGAAAGCCCTTTGGTTTTGCCCATGCTTATGAATCACAGAGGAATTTCATATGTGCGCCACCTCATATTTTTGCCCCAGAGAAAGTATTCTGAAAGACCGAGAGATTGAAATTGATCAAAAAACAAAGCAATGAATCTGAGGATCATTAAATATTTTTAACAGTACAGTTCATTTACATGGTAAAAAAAACTATTATGTTAAAAAAAAAAAAAAATTTTTTTTTTTTTATATATATATGAGAGAGAGAGAGAGGATTTTGTTAGAGAAAAGGTAAATTGTTCTCTAATTCATTTAATAGAAATTTGAATCGTGTATAATGTTTATTATTTTATTCTTTAAGGCAGTGCCAATAATTTTTGCAACAAATGCATTATAGCATTTATACATTTTATTGGGTTCAGGGCTACCAATCAAAAGGTTGTGAGTTTAAATCCCTGGTAGTGTTGAACCCTTGAGCAAAGCTCTAACACTCGCAAGCTGCTGGTACGTTCTTCCAAGATGGAATATGAGGGAAAACCAGGGGATTAAAAAAGTAATAAAAGATATGTTTTTTAAAAACACAAAAAAATAAGAAGAGCCTTATTTATTTAGGCCTTTGCCTTGTGATGGTTAACTGAGTTACAGTAACAGTGATGGTAAAAACCAGGTCACCACAGATGTTTAAAATAATAATAATAATTAATAAAATGTTGGCTACTTATTGATATATTTCATGCAAATCTTAGCAAGATATAAAACTGTTTTTAACTTTTTGATGTTAACTGACCCTCTCTGGTTACCCCTTCCCCTCATTTCAGTAATAATATTTTGGCCTCTTCTCTTAAAATAAATAAATAAACAAACAAACAAACTACTTTTTTTTTTTAATTCTTTACTCCCTGTGCTGGTCAGGGGTGTGCCAGTTCTCCAAAAAATTGGGAAGTGGGCCTTAATTCGTCTGTCATACAGTAATACCACATTTATTGTACCAAGCACAGATGAGATTAAATAGAGCAGCTAAATTCATTAAAAATGGTATTCGTCCTGTGAGTACTGAGACATGCACACTTCCTTTCCTCTCACTCACCAGGGCCAATTAAAGTAAGAGTTATGGCCTAAAGTAAAAAAAAGAAATATCATTTGTCATTTTTAAATGCCTTTTTAGATCTGGATCTGACGAGAGTGCAAAGCAGATATACAAGACTGATATCTGTTCATTTATGATTCCTTTACCAGCAAGTAATGTTTAAGGTGCTGATAAGAGCAGAAAATGTTATATACTGTGTGTGAGGTGAATTTTACGAAGGGAATGTACAACATGATCCATAATTCTACTTGAAACCTTTTATAATAACGTTTTTTCCCCTACACATTGCAAATGACATTCCAGGAGAAATAACATAAACAGTGTTGGTAAAGTTGTCACTTTTTCCAGCTGTGTGCCAGAGAGGGTCAGGTCAGCAGTGCACGCAGTAACAGAAGCCGCACAGCACTTATCCATAATTCATGGCAGCTTAGCAGGGTTCATGTTACTCAGCAGGTTGCTCGTATATTACATCTCAGTCATGCTCTCACTCTCACACATAATGTCCATGGTGTACTGACCTCCTGTCTTAGCTTGTGTGTTGCTAAGTGTATAGTGTGCATGCACCATTATTGTGACATGAATTCCTCAAGGGCTACATGGACTGAGATATATAATAGCTTTTTGTTGTCTATAAAGTGACTGAAGTAGTCTGAAACTGGTTCTTGAGGGCAGTCAAGCATACCGATTAGGCTCTATTTATTGTTTTGCCCTCTGGTGGTTATTAACAAAAGCATTGGATTTACATTTAAATAGCATTAGCTAATGGGTTTGGTCTTCTTTTTTTTTTCCTTTCCATAAAATATGTACAAATTATACAATTTGCAGGGATTCTTCATATAAAATTACAGGTGTAAATGCACCCATTTAAAACATTTAAATCTGATCACCAAACCACTTCAATGGGACTGAGACACAATTAAAGACCACTTGAAAAGGAAATGTAATTAAAATTTGGGTTGATTTTAATTTTTTGTTAGTTTTTTTTCAATGGGGCACACTACGCAGTCGTACCAGAATTTTCCCTTTTCACTTGGACAAGTATGGAATTAAATTTGTGCCAAAAGTATTGAACGTAACTTTTCAAGAAATGAACAAAAATATACAATGAGAAAGAAAAGAAGAAAAACACTCTGAAACTAAAAACAGTGAACTCGGTGGCAAAAAGTTAACATGGTCTTCAAATAAACAGCGTTCTTTGTTTACGGTATTCTGTGCTTCATTTTCTCTAATCATGGTTTATGAATGAATGTTAAACCCGCCCACATGTGAGATTTGTGCCAGAATGGAGAATGTACGCTGGAATGGAGCGTAAACGAAAACTCTGGCAGCGCATTCATAGTGAAAATGAAGCACAGAAAACTGTTCACAAAGAACGCCATTTATTTGAAGGCCATGTTACATTTTTGCCACCGAGTTCACTCTTTTCATTTTCAGAGTGTTTTCTTTTTACCCATTGTGTATTAAGGGCCCATGCCCAGAAGGTGCTGCAGCCCCTATTGTATCTGTTAATTTTCTTCTTCTTCTTCTTCTTCTTCTTCTTCTTCTTCTTCTTATTATTATTATTATTATTATTATTATTATTATTATTATTCCCCACTGGGAGTCTACGGCAACCCTATGAACTGTAAGTAGAAATATGATGAAATTTGGCACATTCAGATATGACCACGATTGATTTTTCATATTTATCAATATTAATATTGTTATTCATATTTGTTCAAAAGTTATGACTTCACCAATTTAATGATGTTGACCCAAAATTGGATCAGATGCTGTATCTCGGCCATATTTTGATCCATTGTAACGAAACTTGGTACCTTTCATAAGCAGCATGATCTGAGGGTCTGTGCCAAATTTGAGAACAGCGCCACCTACAGGTCATGAGATTTGAAAAATGAATCTTTTTGCTTATAACTTTTGAATATGTTGTCAGAAAATTACAATCTTGGCGTCTACGGACTCATTGGGTCTTTACAAATCCGTGGATCCCAATTTTGCCAGAATTGTAAGAAGCGCCTGTCCACCATTTTGAAATATGTATTTTTTTATTTTATTTTATTTTTTGTAAAAATACATAACTTTTGAAAACATTGTCCAAAATTGTTTTTTTTAGGTGTCTTCACGTGTGGCGCACTGTGATAAACGACATGCATAAATTCTAAAGGTCCTGGGTTTGATTCCTGTGTGGTACAAGTTCTTAAACGTTTGTGTAATGTTGTGTCTTTCTGTTCCCTTCTTTTATGGCTCAGCATTGCACTAACCTTTCAACCTCTTGGCATGCAAATCAATGCCTCTGTTCTGTTATTTCCTGTTCAATCTTTTTCTCAGCTGTGCTTCTGAAACCTGTCTTTTATTCATTCATGTACATTCTATTTCTCCTCTTCATGTTCTTTGGGCTCCACATTGGGCTTGCTGTGCCTTTGGTGCTTGTCCCTGTTAAATGCTGCTTGCAGCTTTAATTTTGTTTGTTTCTTGAAAAGTTATGTTCAGTATTTTGGCACAAATTAAAATCCATAGTATTGGCAGGATTTTAATGTTATCCATCAGGATTCAATTGGCTTGTGAAAATTTAAACATGGAGACACGCTAGACTGCATTTCATATTGGCGCGTGAAGTCTTCTGCAATGTACTGTCAAAATTTAGATGATGTTTAGAGCAGGCAAAAATTGCTGCATTTTAGTGGAAGTTTACAAAGATGAAATTTGTCCTTTAAGACAAAAAAGGAGCATGAGCTAACAATGTAAAATAAAAATGCCAGTTTTAATTTCAGGATGTCTTTAAGCCACTGGTTTGTTTTAATGTTAACTTGTTAATTCAAATAGTTTGTGGAATACTTTTCCTCAAGGCACATTTGGATGGGTTCCACATTTAGATTTAAAGTGGTTCTGCTTGGACCTATCCCTGAAATCTAAAGCAAGGTTATATATAGAACTTCTAGGAGTTTCCTCCAGAGAGACTAACTAAAGAATGGTAAATGGTGAATGGTCTGCACTTATTTAGCACTTTTTTTTTAACCTTAGCGGTTCTGCAAAGTGCTTTACACTGGTTCTCATTCACCCATTCTCTCTCTCTCTCTCTCTCTCTCTCTCTCGCACACACACACCAATGGTAGCAGAGCTGCCATGCTAGGCGCTAGCTTGCCATCAGGAGCAACTTTGGGTTCAGTGTCTTGCCCAAGGACACCTTGTGGAATCATATGGGCCTGGAATCCAACCCTACAATTAGTGGACAACCCGCTCTACCACCTGAGCCACAGCCACCCCAAAGAACCTTTCATGGTCCTAGATGTGTTTAACTAAATAATGTTCAGTGTCTTCAATCTACAGCACAGATTAGTGGTGGAAAGAGGTGAATTTTATGTGGAAAGAGCTGTAGTATTGTATGAGCCCATAATCCAAACCTCCTATGTAATGAGAACAGGGCTATGAGTACTGGGCTGTTAGTTGAAACTAGAACTTGGTGATGAATGAGGACTTTAGTGCGTCATGCTTGATTGTCTTTCTATATATCTACAGTTGCAATGAAAATTATTCAACCCCCATTGCAAATCAGGTTTATTGTCAAAATTTACAGACTTTCAGCTGTTTTCAACGAACAAATCAAACAAAAGCTATTGAAATAGTTCAACACAACGAATGCTTCAGTTGGTTTCCCCAAATTCAACTGAACATGCAACTTATAATGATTTCTCCAGATTCAAAATTATTCAACCCCCTGAATAGAATCCCTCACAACAGCACAAATATGCAAAACAGGTGTTTTCTCAAGCCCTTCATTAGTTGCACCAGGTGTGCTTGAGCTGGAACACATGAACTGGCTAGGGGCAGAAAATAAATTAAATATCTGGACAGGGCAGAGAAAGGAAGAAGGCAGGTGGTGAAAAACCCTCAAGTGACTACAAAAGACCTTCAGCAAGATTTGGTGCAACAGGCACTGAGGTTTCAGTGAGCACAGTAAGGCATGTACTAAACACAGAAGGTTTGCATGCCAGAACTCCAAGTCGTACATCACTACTGACCCAAAAGCACAAGAAAAGTCGGCTCAAAATCATATAAATAAGCCACAGACATTTTAGGATTCTGTTCTGCGGAGCGATGAAACAAAACTGGAACTTTTCAGCACAATGGATCAGCAGTATGTCTGGAGGAAGAAGAATGAAGAAAGAACACTCTGTCCACAGTCCAGCATGGTGGTGGCTCAGTGATGTTCTGGGGCTGCTTTGCATTCTCTGGCACTGGAAACCTGCAGTGTGTGGAAGGCAAGATGGATTTAGTGAAGTATCATGAAATCCTAGGAGAAAACATCATGCCGTCTGTGAGGAAGCTGAAGCTTGGAAGTCACTGGACCTTCCGACAGGACAATGATCCCAAGCATACCTCAAATTCCACCAAGGCTTGGTTGCAGAAGTCGTCCTGGAAGATTCTACAGGACCATCACAGTCACCTGACTTGAACCCATAGAAAATCTCTCATGGGATTTGAAGAAGGTGGTTGCAGCACGCAAACCCAAGAATATTACTGAACTGGAGGCAATTGCTCATGAGGAATGGGTTAAGATTCCTCAGGAACGCTGCCAGAAGCTAAAGGGTGCTCTACTGAGTACTAAAGATGCTTGCCATGAAGGGGTTGAATAATTTTGAAGCTGGACAAATCATTACAAGTTGCATATTCAGTTGAATTTGAATCATTCATTGTGTTGAACAATTTCAACTGCTTTTGTTTGAGTTGTTCATTGCAAACAGCTGAAAGTGTGTAAAATTTTGACAATAAACCTGATTTGCGATGGAGGTTTAATAATTTTGATTACAACTGGATATGTCACTTTAAAATGTATTTCTCTTGTTCTTTGTGTAATCCTGATGACTGTCCTGGTGTCTGACTGCTCAGCATTTGTAAAGTCTCAAGTTGACCTTTTGAGTTTTGGTGTCATTTCAAGGTTAGTTGAAGCACTTTCCGATTTGCCTTCTTGAAAAACAGACAAAGATAACAATCATGCCTGCTGGCAAGTTAAAACCCATCACAGCTGTCACAGGAAACTTTTGAACTGAGTAATGTCAGGTCCGAGATTTCCTGAGGTCACTCCTGGTGCCACATTAAAGTGTCGAGTGGCTTTGAACAAAAGCGCTTTTGCTGTAGGCATGACATGTGGCTATGAGCACGGGATTTCCCTTTAAAACCCCCTTTTAATCAAGAAGTACTCTTTTGAATGCGGGTGGAAAACCCACTTGCAGGGGGAGACTGCTGATCTGGAGTCAGATTTTCCACGGCTCTGCTGATTGAAATTACGATAAGTTAAAGTGAAGCATTGAAAAGCTCATAAAGGTTAGCAGATCATCCCTACCGACTATAATAATTCTGATTAAATTATTATCATCATTACAGGTATGTCTTTGTCAGTTTAAAAAAAAACATTTTTAAGTATTAAAAACTGATTCATATATTTGAGTATAATTTAAATGATTTAATCCTCTCTTGTATCTAAAACCATTGTATTATTTTATTTTAACTCCTCAAGAGAAAAGGGTTTCCCAAGAGTTGTTTGAGTGTTTAAGGGTTTCTACTTTCTGTGAGGAACAAAGCGAACATCCTTTAAGGATTCTTTAAAAAAAAAAAATGGTGCCTTGAAAGGCTCTTTAACCATTTTTGTTGGAGGAGAAAACAAAAATACCCACTAGGGATCTTTTTCTGTGGTGGAAAATGATGATTAAGGCTATTGTGGCAACAACATTTGGTTAAAGAATAACAGAGTGAATGGTTCTTTAGGACAGTGTAAAGAAAAATAAATAAATAAAAACTCAATAAAGTTTGATTGCTCGTTTGAATTGAGTTTAATTCAAACCTCAAGTCCGCTATAAACAATGTCTGCTTGGACCTAATGTGCCCTGTCAGTGGCTCTGTGGCTTCAGTTAACACCTAGAATTATATTGTACACATTTCCATGATTAAAGTAAAGTAATTTGAATAATTGGATCATGTTCAGAGGCTTCCATGAAATGTATTTTACAGTTAGAGTTCCTGGCTGCAAAAAGTTTAAGAACCCCCGCTTTAGTAAACTTCATTGGGTAAATAAAATACTTCTTATATGGCAATTCTCTAAAGAACTTTCTGTGGTATTTTTCTTTTTAAGAGTCTTGGACAAAAATGGATTTGCGCACCATTGGTTTACTCCCATGATCGTGTGTTGTAATGTTTCTAAGTGGCCACAGGAGGGAGCCACATGGGAGAAGATGCTCTTTCTCAGGGTTCAAGTCAGACTGCACCGAGCGGATGCTTCAGCAGAGACAGGCTTCTCTTCCATACTGAGCTGCTGACTACACTACAGAGCCATTACCACATGATCCACTTCCACTACTTCACACTTTTTAGAATTGTCCTCTCACCTTCTTTTTATTTTGCTTTTGCAGTTGTTTCACCCTCCCTCAAATATTGCAACTCTGACAGTGCTGCATTCCAGTGCTGGTGTTAACACACTCTTGTTGACTTCTTTTTGCCACTTCCCTTTTTGGAAATCCCTATTTTATCTTATTAGATTAAATGCAGTTTTTGAAAGACCTTTTGGAGACTATAGTAAATCAAAGGACTGTCGAGCTCAGGAGCCGGACTTGCTTACAAAGCGTTGCTAGCTGATGCTATTTCTTTTTCAGAACAGCTACTGCATAGTGGATTAAGCATTGTGAACGAGCAAAAAATATTATGAACTAATAATATTGAATTTTTATGTATTTCATTTGTTACATGTCAAATTTTATGTTGCTTAATAATTTTTCTCTTAAGAAGAAGCCTTTCACATATGCATTACACCACAGTGAAATTCTTTTCTTCGCATATCCCAGCTTGTTATGATGTACTTAATTATGCTAGTTAATTCACAAACGTAGTTAGCATGCTTTTAGGTTGTTGATGAAGCAGTACATAGACATGAAACTCGTAATGTGCATGATGAGTTTCAGAAGTATTGATATGCAGAGTATTTTTTTTTTTAAATGACAAAAATCCACATATGAATGGTCTATCTCTTTAAATTTCTTGTGAAAATGAAATGGTTTCAGGTCCTACAGCTTCAGAAAGATTTTTGCTTGCACTCCTGATAAAGGTTTTTTGTCTGCAACATCCTGGTTCCTGCAAACTTTGTGCATCACCCTGAACTTCTACTACATCCACCCTATTACTGAAGTACACTGCAGTTATACCCTGCATCCTTTAGCCATATTTTATACCATTTTAAATGAACATATGGTCTATATAGTATGTGTCCTAAAAGTGATCTTGCATATAAGTAACTTCCAACTAGTGCTTATTACACAATTATTACGCAGATTTTTCAGCTGTGCTTTCACGATGTGAATCTCCCGTTCTACCACATCGCAAAGGTGTTCTACTGGATCCGGTGACTGGGAAGGCCACTGAAGAACATTGAACTCATTGTCATGTTCATGAACCCAGTATGACACGTTTTGGTGACATTATCATGCTGGAGTAGCCATTAGAAGATGGTAAATTGTGGCCATGATTCGATGCACAAGATCAGCAACAATACTCAAATAGGCTGTGGCATTCAAGTGATGATTGATTGGTATTAATAGGTCAAGTGTGCCAAGAAAACATTCCCCACACCATTACACCATCTCCACCAGCCTGGACTGTTGACACAAGGCAGGTTGGGTTCCTGGATTTTTCCTGTTGGTACCAAATTCTGACCCTACCATCTGTGTGCCTCAGCAGAACTAGAGATTCATCAGAGCAGGCTTCATTTTCCACTCTTCAACTGTCCAGTTTTGGTGAGCCTGTGCCCACTGCAGCCTCAGCGTTCTGTTCTTGGCTGGCAGATGCAGAACCTGACGTGGTCTTCTGCTGTTGTAGCTCATCCGCCTCTGGCTTCAACATGTTATGCATTCTGAGATTCTTTCTTGCTCACCACAGTTGTACAGAGTGGTTATCTGAGTTACTGTAGCCTTTCTGTCAGCTCGAACAGTCTGAACGATCAGGCATTTCCGTCCGCAGAACTGCCGCTCACTGGATGTTTCTATTTTCTTGCACCATTCTGAGTAAACTCTAGAGACTGTTGTGCATGAAAATCCCAGGAGATCAGCAGTTATAGAAATACTCAAATTAGCCAGTCTGGCACAAACAAGCATGCCACCGTCAAAATCAATGAGATGACATTTATTCCAAATGCATGAATGAGTAGGTGTACCGGTGTTCCTAATAAAGTGCTCCGTGATTGCATGTAGTGAGTAGACAGTATGGAGTGAGTAAGAAGTCTAACTGTGTGCTGAAGTGGAGTAAAACAATGGTTCCTGTGTGAAGCTGAGGAAGATGGTGGATTTCCGTCTGGATCCTTGGTGAAATGTAGAGTGTAGTGTTAAGAAAACATTACTATGGGTGAATAAAATAACTAAGAACAAATATGAAACATTATGTTTAGCATACTTTATTTTCCTAAAATGATTACGACATGTACAGCCTTGTGATTTATTTCATCTTCTGTGCTTCATGATGTGCTTCTGGTAAAGTTTGTTCTGTCTTTTGTGCAGTCTAAAATTACACACTTGTTAATATTCTATTAATATTCTAATGCATTCAAATGCTACGTTTTTTATGGGATTACAATTCAAATGCAGCTTTAGAGGAATACGAGTTCAGCTCTGCCGTGCGATATTGCAAAGAAAAGCAATTCATGCTCATGCAAGGACAAGGTTATTGCATTCATTCAGTCCGCTCCCTGTTGTGTGTTCTTCCCCTCGTGCTGCAAGTGGCCACTTGTGATGTAGTTGGTGCACCCTTTTGAGTCTGAAGTGTCCGGAGCTACAGACAGGTTAAGAGCAGGTATTTAATCACAAAGCTGGGTTTGTCTGGCATGAGAGAAGCACCAGTGATTTCTGTGTTTGTCTGAGGATGCTGAACAAGTCCTATATGGCTCTATACATTTTTTTTTTATATATATATATATATATATATATATATATATATATATATATATATATATAAATTTCATCATTATATGCCACTACCCCGGCTACATTTATTTGTCATGCTTCCCCTAACACCCGTTCACGCTTTAATTTTTCCCCCTTCTTGTTTTCAGGATTTTTAAAAATTTCTTCACCTCAGTCTGTCTGCTCTTGCATTCTCTCTCTCGCTCTCTCTCGCTCTCTCTAACCTTCATTTTCTTGAATAATTGTGTTTCTCTGTTTTCTCTTTTGTTTCCTGTCATCTCTTTTTCTCTCTCACCCATATTCTCTCTTCTCACTTTTCTTTCTCTCCCCTGCCCCTATCCCTTTTCTATCTTCTCTTTTCTTTTATCTTTGCCTTTTCTCTCTCTCTCTCTCTCTCTCTCTCTCTCTCTCTCTCTCTCTCTCTCTCTCTCTCTTCACTTCTCACTTCTCTCTTCAGTTTTTTATTTCCTCTATCTTCCGCTTCCCCCTTGTTGTTGCTCTTCGGTATTTCTCTCTCTCTCTCTCTCTCTCTCTCTCTCTCTCTCTCTCTATATATATATATATATATATATATATATATATATATATATATATATATATATATATATATATATAATATATTATATATATATTATATATATATTATATATATATTATATATATATATATATATATATATATATTATATATATATATATTTATAATATTTTTTTTCAATTCTAAAGTACTTTTATTGGCATGATTGTTTACATGCATAATTGCCAAAGCATCAATATAGAAAAGAAAAAAAAAAAGTGTCTCCCTCTCTCTCCCATCACCTCTCCAGTCCCCTCACTCTCTTGCTCTCTAATTGTACAGTTGGATCCTCTTTCTCATTGCCCTTTGATTCTGTGTTCCTGTGCCTGTCATTGCCCTTTGACTCTGTATTCCTGTGCGTGTATCACTGGGCTCAGTGTCAGCTCTGAGGATTAAAAGAAAAGAGGAATGTCCAGATGCATTGAAGTCTCCGCTCTCTGAAACCAACTTCATATTTAACCGATGACATTAAGGGGGAGCGGAAACTGGAAGCATGTCACTTGGAATCATTTACTCTGAGTCTGAGTGCATCCAGTGTGTGTGCGTGTGTGTGCGCGTGTGCGTGCGTGTGTGTGTGTGGTGAAAGATCACAGAGGTTAAACTAGTCTGCTCTTATCGGTGTCCCCAATTAGGGGCATGTTTTTCTCTGTGTGTTGTTTATTTTAATGTGTTCTAATCATATGTTAATCTCTGGTGGTTGTTCTTCTTGAGATTTGAGACTGTGCACAATGATAGTAACAGTCCCTGAGAGAGTGACTTCATCTCAGTGGGGAGCTCAGACTCCTGGACAGCTTGCCTGCTGAAATCTATGAAGACATGTAGAGAGAGAGAAAGAGACGGAGGAAGAGAAACTTTTTATTTTAGCTAGATGTGAATGAATTTATGCCAAAATCACTAACTGGCATGACTCGATTAGATTTTTATTCATGGAACCATGATGAAATTATAAAATGATTTTTTTTTTTTTTAGGAATTTTGAGTTTTTATTTCTATACAGTGCCTTGCGAAGGTATTCACCCCCTTGGCATTCTTCCTATTTTTTGCCTTACAACCTGGAATTAAAATGGATTCTTCTGAGGTTTGTGTCATTTGATTTACACAGTGCCTACCACTTTGAAACCATCAAGAAATATGACAAAAAAAAAACAGAAAACTTGCACGTGCATAATTATTCAACCCCCTAAAAAGAAAAAGAAACAGAAAGAAAAAAAGTCAATACTTTGTAGAGCCACCTTTTGCAGCAGTTATAGCTGCAGGTCTTTTGGGGTACGTCTCTAAGTTTGGCACATGTAGCCACTGGGATTTTTGCCCATTCACCAAGGCAAAACTGCTCCAGCTCCTTTAAGTTGGATGGGTTCTGCTGGTGTACAGCGATCTTTAAGTCATACCACAGATTCTCAATTGGATTGAGGTCTGGGCTTTGACTAGGCCAGGGGTGGGCAATCTTATCTGGAAAGGGCCGGTGTGGGTACAGGTTTTCATTGCCCACCCCTGGAATAGGCCATTCCAAGACATTTATGTTTCCCCTTAAACCACTTGAGTGTTGCTTTAGCAGTATGCTTAGGGTCATTGTCCTGCTGGAAGGTGAACCTCTGTCCCAGTCTCAAATCTCTGGAAGACTGAAACAAGTTTCCCCTCAAGAATTACCCTGTATTTAGCACCATCCATCACTCTTTCAATTCTGACCAGTTTCCCAGTCCCGGCTGATGAAAAACATCCCCACAGCATGATGCTGCCACCACCATGCTTTACTGTGGGGATGGTGTTCTTGCGCTGATAAGAGGTGTTTGGTACAAACCTGACATAGCGTTTTCCTTGATGGCAAAAAAGCTCAATTTTAGTCTCTTCTGACTAGAGTACCTTCTATATTTTTGGGGCGTCTCTCACATGCCTTTTGGTTAACAGCAAATGTGTTTGTTTTTTTTCTTTAAGCACTGTTTTTTTTCTGCCCATTCTTCTGTAAAGCCCAGCTCTGTGGAGTGTATGGCTTAAAGTGGTCCTATGGATTGGACTCTTTGTTGCCTCGCTGATTAATGCCCTCTTTGCCTGGTCCTTGAGTTTTGGTGGGCGGCCTTCTCTTGGTGGGTTTGTTGTGGTGCCATATACTTTCCATTTTTAAATAATGGATTTAATGGTGCTCCGTGGGATGTTCAAAGTTTCAGACCCAACCAAACCCTGATCTATACTTCTCCACAACTTTGTCCCTGACCTGTTTGAAGAGTTCATGGTGCCACTTGCTTGGTGGTGCCCCTTGCTCAGTGGTGTTGCAAACTCTGGGGCCTTTCAGAATAGGTGTGTGTGTGTGTATATGTGTGTGTATATGTATGTATGTATGTATGTATATATATATATATATATATATATATATATATATATATATATATATATATATATATATATATATATATATATATATATATATATATATATATATATTGTACACACACACACACACACTGAGATCATGTGACACTTAGATTGCACACAGGTGGACTTTATTGAACTAATTATGTGACTTCTGAAGGTAATTGGTTGCACCAGAGCATAAGTAGAGGCTTCATAGCCAAGGCGGTGAATATGTATGCACGCACCACTCTTCTGTTTTTAATTTTTGAAAAAAAAAAAAATATATATATATATATATATATATATATATATATATATATATATATGTTGTTTTTTTTTTTTCTTCATTTCACTTCAACAATTCGGACCGTTTTGTGTAAGTCAGTTGCATGAAATAAAAAAAAAATCCATTTAAATTACAAATTGTAATGTATCAAAATAGGAAAATTGCCAAGGGGCGGTGAATACATTTGCAATGCACTGTAGCCAAAGTTTTTCTAGAGTGTGAACAATAAAATGTGATCATTGTAATTATTAACATTGAACACTAGTTTTAACCCTTTTATGTCAAAGCTTATTATTCAGTTATTTGTCTCACAGCTTATGTAGTAACTGTGATTGATTATTTAGTAACTACAGCAAAACCAATAGAAACATTTTGTAATTATCAGAGTAAGGAATGCAAGTCTGGAAATGAAATAAATAACCAGAATTATGTCTGGACTTTATATGGATGAAATAAAACTATGTCCAGACTTGTATTTTTGCTGCAGTTGTTTTTTTGTTTTGTTTTAAATTACCTTTTACTTTTTGTAGAAGTCTGATGGTATTGTTTTGTGCATTGAGGATTCATCTGTTAAGATGAAACTATGATCCATCGTAGACCATACTATTTTTCCTAGTACTCCTTTTTGTTATTACTCAGACTGTGAGATATTGTAATTTTTGTAGCACATGTAATGTTAGGGGTGTCATGCTAAGACAGTTCGAAAGTACAGTGACAGGTTTTACGTTACGCAGTTTTAACCAGGTCTGAGTGCACCATATGGCTTTGTGTGTGATCTTGTTTTGTTTTGAGCTCTAAATGTCCTCTCAAATACTGCACCACCATTAAACACAGGCCTGCCAGTTCGGTACTGTGTCAGGGACGTGTCTGGAGGTGCATTTGGCCTGTTAGACATGCTCAGTTAGAGAGAGCGAGAGGTCTTAGGGCTCAGGTTACGGCTCTGGGAAAAATGAGCAGACTCCGGGAAAGAGATGGCGAAAGAGACGGGGTGGGGGTTGGAGGGGTGTGTGGAACTAGCTGGCAGACGGGGAGATTTGTGTCTCCGTTTAGCTGCTGCCAACACAGTAACTTCCTTACATTCTTCTCATTCTCTGTCTCCTTCAAAACATTCTGTCCTCACACACATACAAACACTGACAATTACATGTGGACCCGGAGCCTTTTATTGTGAACCCAGCTGTGGAATAGATTCAGCTCTCCTCTATTTAAATATTAAGATATTAGTCGATGTTGGGTGAGTTATTTTTTTTATTCTGTTTGTATTATATAATTTTTATTATACATGTTGGAAGCTGTTGCTGTTTATTTTTACCTAAGCCAGACACACATCAATGGTGCTTCCATCTTGGACAGTTTGTTTCCCCTTCTTTTTTTTTTCTTTTTTTTTTTTCCATTTTTGTGGAGACATTGATTACACTGTTTTTGTGGAGACAGTGTAATCATTGTCTCCACAAAAATGACAACACGCTGTATAGCATTTGGATGTGAGAAACCCAAACAGTTTAAAACAAACCAAAAGTTATGTGGAAATAAAACAAACAAGTAGAGCCCATGGAAATTGTTGCCTTTATTTATTTATTTATTTATTTTACATATTTGGACAAGCAAACATTTGATCATCTTTTAAACATGAACAAAACCTCAAGGAAAACGAGCTTTTTCAGTCATATATTCAACAGAAATATCAATATATGTGATATTCTTCTGTGGAAAAGTAAGTACACCCTTGGCCTCAGAAGCTAGTATTGACCCCTTTAGCAGAAATAACTTCTTGTAGGCGTTTTGTCCACCAGACTCGCTGGAATTTTTGACCACTCTTCCAAGCAATATTCTTTCAGTTGCAAGATGTCTGAATGTCTTCTTGCATGTACTGCCCGTTTCAAATCCCCTCACAACATTTCAGTGGGATTCAAATCCGGGCTTTGACTAGGTCATTCCATAATCCTCCATTTCTTCTTTTTGAGCCATTCCTTGGTGGATTTGCTAGTGTGCTCAGGATCATTATCCTGTTGAAAGGTTCACTTTCAGTTCAACTTCAATGTTTGGACAGATGGCCTTAAATTATCTTCAAGCACTCTTTGATATGATGCAGAATTCATAGTTGAATCAGTGAATGCAAGCTGTCCAGTCCCTGAGGCAGCGAAACAACCCCAAACCATAACATTCCCACCATCGTGCTTCACATTTACATTTATTCATTTAGCAGACGCTTTTATCCAAAGCGACTTACAAATGAGAAAATACAAGCGAAGCGATATCAAGCAGAGAACAATACAAGTAGTAGTAGCTTCACAGTTGGTATGAGGTGCTTCTCCTGAAAAGTTGTCTTTGGTCTGCACCAAACATGTCTGCTGTTACTGTGGACAAACAACTCTATCTTTGATTCGTCTGTCGAGAGCACATTATTCCAGAAGGCCTGGTCTTTGCCTATATGCTGATTGGTAAACTGTAGTCTTGCAAAGGCTTTTTCCTGGCACATGCAGGTTAAATTTGTGCAATCTTTCTTTCTACAATCTGTGATTGTAGAAGCATGCACTTTGACACCAACAGTTGCAATACTTACTAGCAGATCCTGTGATAAAATTTTGAGGTTCTTGGACGCTTCTTTTTGCATCAGACGGTCTAATCTTGGGCTGAATTTGCCGGGGCAGCCAGTTCTGGACAAATTGGCAGTCATTTGAAATCTGTGCCATTTGCCATTTTTGTGCCATTACAGTGGAATGATGTATTTCAAATAACTTGGAGATTCTATACTAGTCATATATAGCCCCATAGTCAGGTCTTCTTTGCAAAAGATATTCCAACTTAATAAGAATTTTATTTGTTATTTGATGGAGTGTAGAACCTTCATTAATATGCACTGTGTCAAATGTTTGCTTGTCCAAATATGTTTTAAAAAAAAAATTAAAATAATTTTTTTTTTTTTTTTTTTTTTTTTAAAAAACACCCAATTTCCATGGGGTGTACTCTTTTTTTTTTTTTTTTTCCACATGTGTGTAGCTCCCTTTTGACAGGTGAAAGCTGTGTTTGCATTTTCTGAGGAGTTTCATGTGGTGGCTAGCTGAACTGCTAGCTAGGTGAATTTATAGTTTAGTACAGTTGAGCTCATTAGCTTGACCCAGTTCAATTCTTTAGTTAATCTTCTAAATAATTGTTAATATGTGTGAAGGTAGATAGAATAAGTTTGTTGACTTGTTGATTCACTTAGTTTGTCTAGTTATGTAATTTATAAAAGGTAAGATTTGCTTAAGCCCATGCTAGCTTGCTTGTCATGCTAGCTTTGGCTAACATTATTACTTCTTATTTACAGTGTTGTTATAGCTTGTATTCCTGTTATGTGGATTACAAAATAAGTCTCTTGGGTGTGTTAGTTTTGTACAAATAGTATTGCTCAAAACTGGCATGTCATATCTTGGTTTAAGCTAATTACTGTCCTGCTGTATATTTACCCTACATACCACTGCTTTCCTGGAAGTGTTTACAGTAGTTTTCTGTGATGAAAAGAAATTTGTTGTTTGTATCTTAAACCAAGTTACAGCCAATTCGATCAAGGATGACCTGTCTCAAAGTACCTAGAAACAGCAGCTAATGTGGCAAACACAGATGTCTGCTGCTTTTTTCGGCAGCTAACTGTTTATATTGGCAGTCATACTGTGTTGGTTGGAATATAATTATGGTCTTATTTTCAGGGAGATGTGTGATGAGTCCATGACCCACTCTGCAAGTTCCGCCTCCAGTTTGGACAGCCACGCCCTATCAGAGAGCAGTCAGTCGCAGGGCATGCGTTGGGAGGAGCAGCAGAAGGTTCTGGCTGTAGAACAGCTGTGTGGAGTGTTCAGAGTGGACCTGGGACACATGCGGTCCTTACGGCTCTTTTTCAGGTGTGATGATAAAGCAGCAACAATATACTATGCCCTATACTTAAACCCCGGACAAATATGACTGAAAAAAATGTGTGAATTATATCCACAGCAGTGGACTTTTGTATTTAATAGTTGTAGCGTGACTATCAATTTTCCTTATGTATTTGTATTCTTGTAGCTTGTATATAGCGTCTGAAAGAGTTAATAGATCTCTAAGTGTCCCTGCTGAAAAAACAATCAAAACCATCACAGAAATTCTAATGGTTTCCATTACAAATACCATTGCAAACAATCACCTGTTAACCATTAAAACGATTAACAAATGGTTTCCGTTATGTAGTAGGATTTATTAAGGGCATAGGTCCGTAATGGTATCCACTAGACATAACATGCCGCCAATAGAAGGCAACAAATTACCAGTAGAGACCTACAGTAGGACCATTACAGTTTCCATTAAAACCAATACAATTCCCATTATAACTATTATAATCATTAAAAAATTCTATGTTGGTTTCCTTTTTTTTCCTCAGTAGAAGTGATACAAACAATGAGAAACAATCATTTCAACACCTTTCACTGTATTTTGGTTTTGGGATGTCTGTTCTTTTATATTTGTTTGAAACGCTCCAAAGAAAATACAATAATGACTTGTGTAATTATTTATCACAACCTTTACAGTGTTAGATTATATATATATATATATATATATATATATATATATATATATATATATATATATATATATATATATATATATATATATATATATATATATATTTTATATATATATATATATATATATTTTATATATATATATATATATATATTTTATATATATATATATATATATATATATATATATAATATATAAAATGAGTTTTGATGCCTCTCTGATGCAGTGATGAGGCATGCACAAGTGGTCAGTTGGTCATAGCGAGCAGAGAGAGTCAGTACAAGATCCTGCACTTCCACCATGCTGGTCTGGACAAACTGGCCGAAGTCTTTCAGCAGTGGAAATGCTGCAGGGAGACGCAGCTCAAGGACCAGGTGAGGAAGGGTGCAAGAGAAAACACACACTCCTAATCTGGTTTGATTGCCTTCCAGCGACGTCTCTCCAACCTCTTTCGTTGCAAATCCCATGCTCAGGTGGCGGATGAGAAGTCGTGCATGCAGTTCTCCATCCGCAGACCCACTCTTCCCTCCACGGAGACTCACCCGGAGGAACGTCTCTACCGGAGACTGGACGTCAGCTGCTGGCTGCGGCACCTGAACCACAACGGTCAAGTGGAGGAGGAGTACAAGCTCAGGAAGGTGAGACTGAAGAAAATCAACATTTCACTTGATGTCATGGAAATATTCGTGAGCTTCTGGAAATGTATAAGCATTGGATTTTTAAGCTACTGAGATGATCTAGTTTAGGACATTTTCACCTCAGATGGCATCACATATACATGCGCATTAAACTGCTCAGAGCCTCTCCTAGAATGAGGACTACTGAAATGCAATTATTTTCTCTTTTACCAGGAAATTCTCTTTAAATTGGAATATCTTTTGCAAAGAAGACCTGACTATAAGGCTATATATGACTGGTATAGAATATTGAATTGAGTTTTTCTCATTAAATAAGCTGTGTTTACTGTTGTAGTCTTTCTATAGCCTTCACCATCTGGTGATTAAACTTTTTTTTTTTTTTTTAAATTACGCCACATCTATCAAAACAGGAAACGTGTCTGTAACCACAGAGACTGGTCACATAACAAAAATATGCTCTGTCTGAGTGCTTATTTATGGCAGTTTTAATTAATAAACAATACGCAGTGCAGCCCTGTTATGATTATTGAAAGTCTAATTTTCTTGTCGTATTCATTAGTTGGGGTGGTACAGTAAAACAAATTTTTACTAAATCCTCTTTCAGACGTAACCAGCTGCTGTAACAGTGATGCACACATTCCTTAACCAGTGATGACTGAATCACAGGTTTTATTCAAATTTTATAAGTACTAGTGAAGTATACTGGTGAAGTCACTGTTACAGTGGAACTAATTTGAACTAAATCTTTTTTTCAAAATTGTAACTGTGACTAAGCCTGTATACTTCACTAGTACTTCATTATAATATTTTAATAAAACGTGTGATTCAGTCATCGCTGCTTTAGGAATGTGTGTCAATCAGCAAGGGGTCAGTCGAGGTTGTGTCAACAATGTCTAGCTTTTTAATATTAAGGATGTTGCACATGTGAGTCATTCTAAGACGACCTTCTGTGATCAACAGCTTTATTTTTTTTGTTGTTCTTTGTTAGTCATAGAAATTCCTGGAAATTATTTTGTAAAACACAGAAGGAAACAGCAGGTTTGAAGGGGGGGTTGTCGGGGTGACAGATGTAGATGTACATCTATGACTGTATACTGGAATGACATCAGAAATTCCGAGTGGCGCAACAGAAAGGTGTTCACTTTATCACAGTTTGAATACTGGTGATGGCCACAGCCATTTCTGGGAGTCAAGTAGAGCAAAATTCACTGGTGGAAGGGATTCTGTGTGCGTCTATGTAACTGGAAGGGTTTTACACATCCCATCCCATTTCCTGCATGTTTAAAAAAATTTTATAAATATTCTATTACTTTCCCTAACCATGCTAAATGCTAAACCATACTACATCAACAGTGTAGTAATTAAAGTTCTCTTTGAAAGTGTGATCTCGTATTAATCAGTCCGTACAGGATTTCAGAGTTTTTTCTGATTGTTGCGGCCAGAAATGCTTGATTTTGCTGCGACTTTTTTCTAAATTTGTGATGTAAAATGAGCTTTTTTGGTTTGTTTGTTTAATTGGCGGAAGCTACTTGAATTAACCACATTGCAATTGTACGAAATTGTATTGCACGGTCTTTCACAGTGATGTTTGTTGGTAAAAAAACTAAACCGACCTTTAAGCTGTAGTCATGTTCGACACGTGAATCGAAGAGGGCTTTGAAGATTGCGCATTGTGATTATGTCACATGACATCTCTTGGCCCAAATCTGCAGAAAAATCTGTGGTAATTTTTAAAAATCGCATGCTTCTCTAGAATATTGCGGCGTTATCTTGATTTTGCATTCATTTCTGCTGATCCCAGAAGGACTGAATGAAGTAATTTTGGGTTGTACGTGAATTTTCCATATCTGCTGCAGTCAGGTATGTTATCGGGTAGCTCTCTGATGATACTGTAGCACAACAGTTCTTTGTTCTTTCAGGCTATCTTTTTTGGGGGAATCGACCCATCCATCCGCGGGGAGGTGTGGCCCTTCCTGCTGCACTACTATAGCTACGACTCCACCTCAGAGGAACGCGAGGCGTGGAGGCTTCAGAAACGCACCGAGTACCAGGAGATCCAGCAGAGGAGGTGAGACATACTGTAGCACTAACAGCATGCAGATGTACTCTCAAGTTCCTCTCAAGCACAATCTCCACTGCAGGGTTTGAACCACACCAAGCAATGCGTGGTCTTTAACCTAATGATTTAAAATTGAAATAAACTGCTCATGTTTCAAAGTTCCACATGTGTATGTATGCATCAAATGATGTGTAATGTACAGCATGATTAACTAAATCAAAAGCTAAAACAATGTTATTTATACCAGAGTGCTGGTATATCGAATCTGATTGACCAGCTGCAAGGCAAGTCCCGGGACTTGTTCTAGTACTTTATTGTTTCTATATAACAGCTAACTCGCAGGGACGGGGGGGCACGCCATATAATATAAGCTTAATAGTAAACAAATTATTTTTTTAAATGTCTTACTTAACAAATAAATAGGTTTAATAATTGATATGGTGCAATTATCTGTAAGGAAATGTTTATTTAACAGTTATGGAAGGATTGTCCCATGTCAGAGTTTTCCGTCGTTGGGAAAGTCTTCAGGACAGAGGAGTATTTTTTCTCAATAGCATGACAAGCTTCCTTTTTGTTTTTCTCTTATTAACATCAAGAAAGAGAAGCTGGTGAAGGAAGAACTGTTTATAGCTTTTATAACGTAAGTGATAACGGGAACTAACTTGTCAAGTGGATGTTTCGCAATATTAAAGTGCACCTATTACGGTTTTTCAACTATTACCTTTCATGTAGTGAGTTATGAAGCTGTTTGTGAATGTAAAAAGTCTGCAAAGTTTCAAAAATCAAAGCGCTCGACAAACGGAGTTACTGTCTCCCAAAAGAAGGAACCGATTCTGAACAGCTGAAACGAGTCGTTAGTGATTCCAGTAAGTACTTCCTGCACAAATATTCTTTTCATAGAACTTGTCTCTGGGTGTCATCACTGTTCGCAGGAGTACCAGAGTGATGAAATAACATGAGACAAGGCTAGTTTGGTGTTGTTAGCCAAGGGGAGGTGCAACTAATCTATCATTGTATGGGTTTAGCTGCTACAGTGCCATGCAAAGTACATTAGCCTTCCTTATGCTCTGCTCATATCATGTTCATGGAACTTGAAACTCATATTGTTTTCCTGTTCAGAGAGGATGGTAGTGTTTCAGTTTCAACCCCTTTACTGGTAAAAAAAATAAAAATAAATAAATAATAATAATAATAATAATAATTCCCTTCACTCTGACTGTGTGAGCTAGCGTTTGGCAGAATTGAGAGCTGTCAGCTAATAAGACACGAGTATTTCCACGTATTTTCCTGTAAACGCTGTGTGATCGCTCTCGCCTCCATTTACTGAAGATACGAAATTGCAATGCCGCCGTCTTCTTTTACTGACCTTCAGTTACCTAGTGACAAACCGCTCCGCTTGAGTGGAGAATTATTCGGGGGTAAAGAAAAAAAATCTTTGGGGTTCCAGCCTCGAACGCCCAGGCCAGGTTACACCTCTGGTACCATCCACAATAAACTCATTGATCTTTAGGCTGTCCGTGTGGGGCCGCCCTCAGCAGAGGATAATGAGAACTGATGGGAACACACTTTGCGACATGTTTTTTGGAAGCATCACGGCACATCAAACCACCCTGTTATGTTGTTGTATTCCTTACATAATAAAAGTCCTTTTAGTTATCTAAAAAAAATTTTTTTTTAAAAACCCAGCAAAAATGAGGTGAGACGCTTAAGATTATTGATCTGTACAACAAAGCGGAAGCTTGTAATGTCACGGCAATGAAATGGCGTTTTTACGCTGAGTGCTGGGGTGCTTCAGTGGTTGTCACGGAATTTGTGAATGATCTCATTTTGTGTTCTTTCCAATCTCACGACTGACTAAATGAGGAATAAAGTCAGTAGGGGCTTGTTAGCATTGTGGTTACAGTTCCTGACTCTAACCTGGAATAGCTGTTAGCCATATTAAGATTTTTTTGGTTTGTGAGTTATTCATGAAACAGCCTCAAGCTGTTGTTAATGCAATGTAGAATACTCCAGCAGGAATGTATAGCCATTTTCAGCTTCACAGCCAGTTGACAGCACTCTGATCATTATAGCATGTGTGTGTTTGTGTGTGTGTTTGTGAGTGTGTGTGTGTGTGTGTGTGTTAGACATTCATTACAGAAGCTTTTCACAGGCTGTCTTAGTACCCGCTGTGAGTCTCAGTGGATGTAACTAGCAGAGACGTTACAGTCCAAGCCTTTACCAATCAATAAACACGTGTGCAGAAACGTGCTCAGTGTGAATTAATGTGTCCCCAAGGAAATGAGCATGTCATAACTGATTAAGGCAGTGTGTTCCTATCGATTACAAATGCTCACTGCAGGTTGGCTAACGCAGCTAGGTCGTAATTTTTGGAAGGAGCTGCGTTATTTTTAGATTTTAGTTGTACTTGGTACAGCTGTAGGTGTGTTTTTGTTTTGTTTGTTTGTTTTTTTTGTTGTTGTTTTTACACACACATCAGCGTGAATGATCCATCTCTGATCTTAGTGGCTCTGCTCTATGCTTATCGATTCACTTGTAATATTATCAGATTGTCAATACTTGAGTGAGCAGTGCAGATATTATGCATTCTTCAGGCTGATTAGAAGTGCATCTGGACTTTGCCATTGATGCGCTGATGAACTGTGGAAGGAACGAATGTAAGCACTAAGATGATGGCATGACATACCAGACACACCTGCATTTATTAATCTCCAGCCATTAGGCCTGGTCGGCAAAATCGTATCTGAATCATGGTGAAACAGTGTGAATACTATTCTGAAATTGCATTCATGTCAGCAGTCTTTATTCATTTCTCCTCTGGGAATTTTGCACGGTCACGCCTTTTAATTTCAATCAATATGAATTTGTTGTGTGTGTAATTGTCATTGGTTGTTCAACTGTACAGTCCGAGTCCTCAGAGAGGTACACCGAGAGAGTGAGAGAGACATGGTTGAGTCTGAGTTGAGAAAGAGAGAGAGAGAGGAAGAGAGAGAACTGCTAGAGATTAAAAAAGAAAAAGAAAAAAAGTGTGCGAAGGAGGGGTGGAGGGCTGCCGGGGGAATAGTTTGCACAAACACCAGCTCCGAAACAATTGTGTGAAGTTGCATCAGGTCTGGTGTTCATGCAAAAAAAACAAACAGTGTTAATTAAATCCCACCTGCTTGGTGAGCATTTAGTCCTTTAGCTGGAAGGTTTGCTACACCTCAGCAAATCGATGAAGGCAGAAAGCCAAAAGTGTTTATCTGGCCCTATGTGGCTTTAATAAATTACACAAGGAAACAGAACAAAACAGTTTGAAGTGTTCCCATGTGTCAATGAAGGAACCTGGTGCTTAAAGTGTAGCTGCTTTAGGAAATTTCCGGATTCTTCCGTAAGGATAATTAAAGGTAAAAATGAAAAATACTGTCATTTATCCGAAGACCAAAAATGGTTTTCTAATACATAGTTTCATCTTATGATGAATAAGTAACGAAGAAAAAAAAAAAAAGCAGAAGCTTATAACAAAGGAAAAGGGGAAATGAAAATGTCATATTTTTTGTGAAACGTCCCTCTCGTTTTGCTTCCAGAGATTGCAAAAGAATTTTTTCCACAAAGTCGTAGATGACCTTCAGACCACATCACTCTCGATTGTTTGTGTGTGTGTGTGTGTGTGTGTGTGTATAGAAACAATTTAATAAAACGACTCACTATGAAATCATTTGTCTGGGAGTGCATGAATTTGCATTCCTAGTGTGGTATTCATGTGCATTTATTTATTTGTTTACCGGTCTGCCTTACCCATTCATTCATTCACTCATTTATTGTAAGACAGTATAGCATGTCATGATAAGGATTTAATATACTTATTTAAATAAAAAAAAACCCACAACAAAGCAACCTTATCTCAGTCCGACATGAAGGCACCCAATTTGGAAGATGTTCTACAAAAGATTTTTATTTTCTATCTTAAAAAATAAAAAGGCTATTTCTTTAAATAAATTCTACAAAAACATTTCTCCTCCTGTCCTTCTAGGTTGTCGATGAGCCCTGAGGAGCACAGTGAGTTCTGGAGGAAGGTGCAGTTTACGGTGGATAAGGATGTGGTAAGGACCGACAGGAGCAACATGTTCTTCAGAGGAGAAAACAACCCTAACGTAGAGATCATGAGGTCAGAGTCTCACATGCTCTCCCTATTGCACTGCATCTTCATTTTTCTCCACCCCGACCAGCATCCCATATTTATTCTCACTAACAAGATCATACTTCCATCTTACTGCTTTCCCAGGGTAAAGTGAGTCATGTTTCAGTTTTAAAACGCTTGAAACGAATCCTAATGAAACAGACTTGCACTGGTTTTATTGTCTTTTCTCGAACCTGTCCTTCAGTAGAAATGGACCACCACTGAGCACTTATTATTTACATGGTGGACCATTTTTGGGCGATATGACAAAAATGTCATATGATACTTGAGGACATTTCTGAGATACACGACGTGTATCATGATATATAATTTAGCTAAGAAACTGTTTGCCAAACAGTACTAATATAAAGAGAAATCTGTTAAACTAAGTTTGATGATACTTTTCTTTAATGCATACAAAGATTAGGTTAAAAAATTTATATAATATATATATGTGTGTAAATAAGTGTGTGTGTGTATGTAAAATTAACAGCATCCATTCAGCACAATTTAATTTGAAATGATTAAAAACATAAAAAATACATCACCATACCAACGATATCTCAGAAAGGTGTATCATATAATCGTTTATCACAATATCAATATTCTATGGATTTATACCACAGCGCTGTTGAATACTCAATTCTGATTGGCTGACAAACATTCTGAGCTGTGCAATTATTTTTCAGTAAATGCATTGCTAAAATAGTTCCAGTCAGGTCTTTATCACATTACAGTTCCATATCGCTTCGCCAAGTTACTGAAATCAGAGAAAGGTTAGCCTACTGTCCACCACAGCATACATGTTTAACAACAAACAAAATGACAGAAAGCAACAGATTTCCATTTTCCAGAAATAAGTAAGTAATAATTGACGAAGGGCCGTTGGATTATTAGACAAATGATGCGCATCCGAGGTGGTAATGCGGAGCAGAGGTTGGGGTCATTGATATGCAATTATGAGAGAGAGAGCGAGAGAGAGACAGAGACAAAAGAAAGAGAGAGAGCGTGAGACTGCGCATGTGTGATTGCAGTAATGAGACAGAAAAGCTGGTGAACAACTATCAATATTTATTTATTTATTCGTTGTATTTTCTGCAGTAGTAAAAAATTTAAAACCCTCTGAACAAGTAGGCCTATTGATATGTATTTATTTTTTTTATTTTTATTTTTTATATACTCTCAGCATGAAACCAAAAAAACCTCTCTCTCGCTCTCTCTCAAATAACTGCACCTCAATGGCTCAAGCCTCCATTACTGGTTCTAAAAGTACGTTTTTGGAATTAGCAACGGAGGCTTGAGATGGGATGCGTAATAAATTGGTTCCACACATACAAGCGTTTTAAGAACAAAAACCTGAGAGATGTCTTGAAATAAAACATCTGAACAATATCTTGATGTATGGTAACTGTGGTATAAATTGACTCCGGTTTTACCACCTCAGGGTGTGCATTATTGTCTAATAATTCAACGGACCGGAGTTGATTATTCCTTACATATCGCCCAGCCCTACTGCAGTGACCTACTCAATGGATCTACCATGTCTGTGTGCGTGTGTGTGTGTGTGTGTGTGTGTGGTGCTAGTACAAGTGTATATGTTGGAGCAACTAGGATTTTTTTTACTTAGTAGCAGTGACCGTGAGGTGTTTTAAAATCCCAGTCAATTATTCCGCTTATACCACATCACCAACACTCCTCAGTAAATAAATGGTTTACCTCACTGTCACTCCTCAGAAAAGACATGGTTTACCTCACCGTCTTTCCTCAGTAAAGACACGGTTTACCTCACTGTCACGCCTCAGAAAAGAAATAGTTTACCTCACCGTCACTCCTCAGCAAATAAATAGTTTACCTCACTGTCACTCCTCAGAAAAGACATGGTTTACCTCACCATCTTTCCTCAGTAAAGACACGGTTTACCTGACTGTCACTCCTCAGTAAAGAAATAGTTTACCTCACTGTCACTCCTCAGCAAATAAATAGTTTACCTCACTGTCACTCCTCAGCAAATAAATAGTTTACCTCACTGTCACTCCTCAGAAAAGAAATGGTTTACTGAGGAGTCCAGTCAACAGCAGTGCAGAGGTCAGAAACTTACCACTGACAATATGAGCATGGAAAAAGATGAGCATCTCTCACACACGCACACATGCGCACACACACACACACAAAGTAGGTGTGTGTAATAAAGTGTTCAGAAGCCACCAGTAACACACTTCTACATTCTGTGCCACACCTAGTAACATGTCAGTGTCACCACGATACTGAGAATGAACCATCACCCCAATTATATGTGTGGTAGTCCCTTTCCACTGATGGACAGGGTAGAGGGGGAGCTGAGATGTTGCTTAGCAACAGATGGACCACACTCATACATAGCACACCTACAAGTGACCTATTATTTTGATACACTTTGTAAATAAAAGGTAAAGGTCAGTCTACCAAATAGCATATGCCTGTACAGGATTATGTGACTTTTTATCTGCCACCCCCCCATCCCCTCCCCCTTCAGACGCATCCTCTTGAACTACGCGGTCTATAACCCGGAGATGGGCTACTGCCAGGGAATGTCTGACTTGGTGGCTCCGCTCTTGACCGAGATCCAGGACGAGAGCGACACATTCTGGTGCTTTGTGGGCCTGATGGAGAACACCATCTTCATCAGCTCGCCCAGAGACGAGGATATGGAGCGGCAGCTGGTGAGCCGTCACAAGCCAGAAGAGCTCAGATTTCAGATCAGCTTATCATGGCCTTGTTTGAAAGGACAGGATCATTTCAGTTTAAGTGTAGAGCTTGAGGAAAGTGTTGGCTAACAAAATCACTTGTACTGAGGAGATTTACTGAGGCATTCTCTCAATGTGTCACTGCTTGTGTGTGTCACTCTCTCAATCTGGGTGCAGATGTATCTGCGAGAGCTCTTGCGCTTGATGCTGCCGCGATTCCACCAGCACCTGATGCGGCTCGGCGAGGACGGCCTGCAGCTGCTGTTCTGTCATCGCTGGGTTCTGCTCTGCTTCAAGCGCGAGTTTCCAGACACAGAGGCGCTGCGCATGTGGGAGGCCTGCTGGGCTCATTACCAGGTACAAAACAGAAAATCAGGCCTTTGATGGAAACCGCTAGTGACCGGAAGGCTGTGAGTTCAAATCCCAGAGACTGCCAGAGAGCCGTTTAGCAGAACCCTTAATCATTCCACACCTGTGTGCTTAGATTCCATTCAACTTCAGTTGTAGTATGCTTTGGATGAAAGCATGTACAAATTTAAACGAGTAAGCAAGGCAAAATTTACTCCAAGTGGAGCATACCTCAGCATGTAAAGGTGCTTCCACAAATGCCATGGAAGCACTTGATCTGAACCCTGGTGCATTTTCCTCCTCGGGTGGAGATCGTTCGCACTCGGGTGCGGGCCGAAAGAATCGGTCTGAATGAGGTAGTCTCAGTCTGGCTCTAAGCGAACACTAGAGCCGTTCAATTGCAACGAAAAAGCGATTCAACACTGAATCAACCCAACTGCAGGAAGTGATCCAGACATGCTGTGTATTTTGAGTAGCAGCTGCATTTATTTATTTTATTTTTTTGATGTGAGCTCTCAGCACTACAGCTCTACAGAGCAGAAAAGTTAAGTGTTCTGGAAATTTCGACTGACAAGCAAAAATTCGAAAATAAATGCCGGATGCGGCCTTTATGTATTGATCTAATCATCCATTTAGCAGCAGGTACTCGGGTAAATTATGTGATTAATATGCACACTTGCCAAAAGGTTTGTTTACATTTGTTTTGTTTTTTTTGTTGCCGTGCATTATTCTCCCTAATTTGATCTTGGCCACTTCCTACCTACCAGCCATGTTTCTCCAATCAGACACCACACACCAAACAGAGAGCGTGAGGGCTCTTACGTGCTTTCTCCAAGACATGAAGACAACCTCGGCATCTTTTCAGACTTCTACTCATGCAGCATCACAGGAGAAAAGAGCTATCTGCCCTCTTCCACTTACATGAGCTTACAGACACCCACAGTTGGCTAGCGTCTGTGGGATCGATCCTGACAATAGGGCGTCGCTGTATTTCTGACCAATGAATGAACGAGTTTTAGGTGTATATTTTCAGCCCTACACACCCTTCGGCCAAAATGTTTCTTGTTTGTTGGTGATTCAAACCAAATGAATCAAAACAATCGGTTTCTCTCCATTTCAGCGTAAGCGAAAGCTCTACATCATCCCACGAATGAATAATGAGCTTCGTTAGTTTGCTAATGCATTTTTTATGATTTTTGAGCTCTTTTAATAAATATCATAATTGTGCTTAACAGTATAGCTGTGAAGCGCATTAAAAGCACTTCCCTTTGCATATTTAACATACCTCACACGCACACAACCTCACACATTCCCATCTGACCACGTGTCCTTTTTCTTTCGCGATTTTTACTTCCTCGTGACTTCTGGCTCTTTAAATGTGTGATAAATAACTGGAAAATCGTGACACATGGGACGACGTGTCAAATAATAACACGCAACTAGTGTTAAAAAAATAATAATAAGGAGCTTATTTTTCACTTTTCACTCCGGCTCATTAATTTATCTACACATTTTGCAAACACATTTTTAATATATTCAAATCGGTCATGGTATTTCGGAGTTGCAGCCGAGTGCAAAAGTTTGCATACCCTGAGGACAAAATGCAAAAGACCAAAGAAATTTTATTTATACAAGCAAGATACTTTGTGTGTTTGGTTTCTTAGATGTTCCTTCATCATAGCAAGTAACAATAATGGGCAATGTTAAACTATTACCAGTGGAAAAAATGACAATAAACTAGTCTCAGTTTAAATGTTTGAGTGTGATCTAAATATTTTTTAATTTGCCAGACTACAACCCAGGCTTTAGTTTCTTAAATCCTCTTCGTTGTAAACTGCCTTCTTTAAATCATATCTGCAGACTGAGAGGGTCATGCAAGAACATCTTGCTTTTTTAATCTTTCCAGACTGTTTATTGTGTAATTTATTTATTTTTTTTATACTCCCACATTTCATTTAGAACTTCCTGGAATTATTTGTAGTAGAAATGATAAAATAGTGATTCATTGTTCTTGTATCTATTCATAATCCATGGGGGGTGCAAACTTTGAACTTTTGCTGTATCGGTTTCATTCCAGATGTTGCGTATTGGAGCTCCAAATGTCAAACGTAGAATTGTACTAAATGAAACGAGTCGGTAAATGAGCATATGGGTGCCGGAGAGCATCACTCTTCTTTGAGTTAGCAGCCGTCCCCGATGAAGCGCTAATGAAGATGAGATGATAATTGTTAGTCTAACACAGCATGACATTAGCATATATTGACATAGCGATAATCAGGTGACAGCGGAGAGCCGAGCCATTTGCTCTGTTCGCTAATTTACATAGCAACTTCTTCCAGTTTGTGATCGGATCACCGTATTGGTTTCATGCTCTTTTGTTTAATGATTGGTTCTGGTTGTGTGTGTGTCTTTGTGTGTCTGTGTGTGTGTGTGTGTGTGTGTGTGTGTGTGCGTGAAAGACGGATTACTTCCACCTCTTTCTGTGCGTGGCCATCATTGTTCTCTATGGCGATGATGTCACGGAGCAACAGCTGGCAACAGATCAGATGCTGCTGCACTTTAGCAACCTCTCCATGCACATGAATGGAGAACTGGTGCTGAGGAAGGTACTGTGAACACACACACACATGCATATTCAAGCACCTTTAAGCAGAATTGATTTTTGAAGTTATTGATTTTTGTATATTTTACAATGCAACTCCTCAGCAGTTAGTAATGCAAGTCATCACACACTTCATGGTGTAAATCTAGAGCCAGACATAGTCATCTAATTGAACACATAGAGTGCTTTGTTTATATCTAGTGACCTTTCCGAGCTTCACAACCTCTAAATGTCATGATCTGATTACGTTTGACCTATAGTCCTACAGAGCTGTGACTGTTTGTTAGTTAGTTCACTCCTACCTCCTGTTGTCTCTGTCCTCTTCCTGGTTTCCAGGCACGAAGCCTTCTCTATCAGTTCCGGCTGCTTCCCAGGATCCCTTGCAGTCTGCATGACTTGTGTAAGCTGTGCGGGCCCGGCATGTGGGACAGCCGTTACATTCCCGCCGTAGAATGTTCCGGAGAGCATCCGGATTCGCAGAGCTGCCCCTATGGAGGCATGGCCACCCCGCAACCCCCGCTGTCACCAAGCCAGCCTAACGAGGGCAAGCGAGGCTCTAAAAAACGGGACATCTTTAATTTTCGCAAGCAGCCTTGACTCTAGGCTCAAAGCTACACTACCCATAATGCCTAGCTCCAGACGTGCCATCCAACAGGTAGATGGGTGAATGCAGACCGCAGTGTAATTATTAGTCATCTAAGAGATATTTGAAAGGATCACTGCCTACTCCAAACACATATTTATGTGTAACTGATATCAGGATCAGCAATGAAGGGAAGGCTTCGCTCTCTTTTCTGAACGGCAGGACGTGACTCGCGGATAAGTACCGGATAAAAAACGTCAGAATTCAGAAGAAGACCGGCATCTCATAAAAAGGAAGGATGGACCTTTGTAACTGACGAATATATTGATACTCTTTCTTATTTTTCTTTCTTTTTTTTTTTTTTTTATAGACCGCCTGCATGTGTGTGAGTGAGAAATGTCTCAAAATTGTCTTTGAAGTTTCTTTTATTACTCAGTTTCTGCAAGCAGTGATCTCACTGCAGTAACAGGAGCGAGTTGTCCTGTCAAACTAAACTGAAATACAGAAGGATGGGTTCATGATGCAAAAAAACCCCTAGTCATTCCATACCTCACCATATATTGGCATACTGAGACTATAGATTACATACGGTAGGATGTTATACACAAGTTGTGTGGGTTTTTTGGGGTTTTTTTGTTTGTTTTTTTGGTTAACAAAGCAATATATATTTAGACATTTTTAGGATACTGGACATATTTTATCACTAAACACATGAGCAATATTTCCTGTTCCTAACACAATTGTGCATGCGTTGTTTTTCATTAGTACTAATCGAGCAGCGGTCAGATATTTGGCTGGTTCCGATGTAACGTTAATCCCACCGTAGTGCCGTCAGGTCTGTGCTTGGATGCTGGTGCCGTCGCCTCGTGTTAAAATCACGACTGTGGCAGAAGGTCTTAATCCGCTCCATAATGCCTCTCAGTGCCGCAGGGAAGAAAAGCGCTCCAGTCCAAACCCAAGTGGGACTTTGTCTATAATTACTTAATCTGGGGACGTTAAGCCGCTGGATGGATGGCGTTCGGGTTGTGCGTCTTCGATGACTGAGTTAGTGGGCTGAAGATGGCCCGCAACTTAAAGGTTCCCCAGAGTCTTTTTGAGAGCAGCTCGGAGAGCAGCAAGCCGCAAATTGCCGTTAAAAGGCAACATTATTCTGCGGGAGCCGAGCTCAGCCTCTCCACACGCGGCCTTGGTGAATGCAATGCATTATGGACCCTTTTTAAACCATTAGGCATTTGAAAGGGTCTCTCGGATATCCAGGAAGGCCAAAGGGACGTTAGCGTTAGCATGGTTGGGAAATAATAGGAAGATGACAGTGCTGGCTTATATGTTATGGTGTGTGTAGTTTTGGTTGTGTGATAACGAACTAGCCTACTTAGTCATGCTTTTCTGCAGCTTAAACTTTCACGTACATACTCAGGGGTGGACAAATGATAAATTCTTAATTAGTTAGCTCACCAGGCATGTGGAAGCTCCAGTGTGCCTCCCAATTCCATGTTTCAGTGCATAGAAACCTAACTGGCAAGACTAAAAAGTGACCCTGTACATGATGATATAACCTATGGCCAGCTAGTTAGATAGTTAAGTGCAGTAATGCGTACAAAGGGATAGGAAAGGGTATATAAATTCCCAGCAAGCGGACAACTCTGTAGCCGTAGTGCTTGTCCTTTCCTGAAGTTTCTGATGTAGCACATTGTGTACGGACCTCAAATGAAAGTTCACCGAGTTCACTCGTATCAAAAGCAAAATGTTATTCGCATCTGGCTAAGTGTCTTTATTTTCTTTCCGTATATTTAAATGCCCATGTGTGTAGTGCAGCAGGCGGTGGCATTCGGGACACTTGTGGTGTGATTACAGCATTGAGGTGCGTCGCATCACTGTGAAACACATTGCATTAAAATGGGAAATGAAACCTGTGGTTTTATAAAAGATAATAAGTATGGTTTGTTTTCTTTCTCTGGTTGTTGAAGTTTCTTGTCTGTAGGGAAACTACGAATAAAAAAATAATAATTAATAATAATAATAAAAAAGTATATCCCAGACACTAAATCTGTTTGTCCCAAGCGCCTGGGCAAGTGTGTTTTGTTTTTGTTTTTTGGTTTGTTTTTTTCTCCCCTGATACAGTATTTTTTAAGTTTACACATACTTAGCATTTCATTTCAAATACTAACAACATTGTTTAGTCAGTACAGTCAGGTAAAACCTGATTTACAGGTTCGCTAGCTGATCTGTTACATGATTTTGCCATTTGTGGTCAACCACAGGGCATAGTTATAAAGAAGTGAACCGTAGACATCCACAACCATTTAATAATCCTTGTCGAAACTCACACCACTTGATTTTTTTTCTGTTACATGCATTCTTAGACTGGGGTTTATCTTTATTACATGAACAGCCATGCATGCACACACAAGCGTACAGGAACACACCTGCCTGCTTGACTTAAGTTCACTGCAAACCGTCAAGACGCGCACATCTGTACATGCCTGGTGAAATGTCATGTAGATACGTGGCTATCTGATCTCGCCAAACCATGTCAGTTTTTCTCTGTGTATGAGACTCTAGCTGCCTTTGGTCTTCTCCTAGCTGCAGAGAGCCAGACAGAGAGTCGTCGCTGTCCCGTATGACGCTCATTATGCGGCCGATCGAGTCGAGCCAGTCGGGTTCTGGACAAACAAATCACGTTAATGCACAATCAAAAGAATGCACAGATAATAAAAGAGAGAAATAACAAGCCACTTTACATCCACCCCATCCTGTATTCCTGAGCGTATTGCTCCTTTTATCTGCGAAAATAAAGATAATGAGGATAAGGAGTTGTTTTGTATTGTATCAGAATTGCATGGGGAAAAGGCCAGAAGATTGGTTGTATACTGTGTCATTGTTGTCTCTGGTTTGTTTTTGTTTTGTTTTTTGTGCACCACAGGATAGAGACTCGTCTGAACTCTCTGTTATGTGGTTTAACTGTAAGGCCTGTAGCAGAGATAGTAGTTTAAAAAAAAAAAAACAGTTACTTTAGACCCCAAGATGATTCATATCTCAAAAACAGTTGCAGTGTGTACAGCTTATATTTCTTTATTCCTACATAAACCTCACCTTTGTACATGATGCATCAGTCAAAAAGAATTTTTACACTTCCCCTTTCCCTAGCCACCTCTGGTTCCATCTCGTCATCTCTCTCTCTCTCTCTCTCTCTCTCTCTCTCTCTGCATATGTCTGTCTGTCTGTCTTCGCCCTCCCTCTCTTTGAGCAGCAGTATGGGGGTCGTGCGAGCCTCCTGCCACTGCGATTGCATTGCCTGCTGTGCTATTGGCCCTAATTATCAATTACAGAGGCCAGGCGTCCCCACCTGGAGCAGGCCGAGGTGCTAATAAGCCTGGACTACTTTGCTTGTCTCTCAGGTGTGTGTGTGTGTGTGTATGTGCGCGCGTGTGTCAGCAGGGCTGGCCGGGCCTCACCGCTGAGCCGCTAATGGATCCTGCACTGTCACACTCGGAGCCTGTAGTCACGCAGGCCAAACCTTCCTCGTTAACACGCCTCCTCTCGCTGCCTGATGCTCCACTGCTCAATTCTGCCATTCGATTTGCCTAACGTTTTGCATTGCTAATACCACGGTGCTTAGCTTAATAGCAGAAAGACTGTAGGTGTGTAGTAAAGCTGTATGCAAATATGATTTGTTTGTGCAAGTGATAATGGCAAAACTGTCATCCCAGAATCGTAACCTTTTAGTAGGGATTTTACAGATTATCATTTTCCGTCCACTCCAAAACTGATTCTCACACCCAAGTGGTTTCTGTTCCTCTAAATACAATATCTGATATGAACCTTCCAACCTGGAATTAACCGAGAAGTAATATTAGTCACAAGCTACAGCTTGTAGTTCTCCAGAATAAAAACAAACAAACAAACAAACTTTGACTCCTCCCTATTTTTATGTGTAAATCTGCGCATGTGTGTTTAAACTCAACAGAGAGAATTGTTCATTTGAGTGCCTGCTTGCATTGTACACATTCTGTCTCTTGCTGACAGTTTCATTTGAAATGTAGCTTTCCTTCTCAGGATGTGCAGGACAACCGCTTTGCTGTCATTTCAGGATTTGCAAAAACATCAAATTGCCTTTTTTTTATTTTTATTTTTTTTTAATAAATATAAAGTTGTGATATAATGTTTATAGTATGATACATGAGAATGATGCATTGCATATATACTACAAAGTAAAAGCTGTGGCACTTAACTCCCCAACCTCCCAGTTTTGATTGTCAAAACGTATGTAAATCATGACTGGAAAACTGACCGAGAAATTTGAATATGAAAGTATTAAGCTGTAGTGTTGTGTTGTATAAGGCATGCTTTCAAATTCCAAATTTAATCTTGAATGTTGTCAATTGTTACACAAACACGGTCTGTATTTCCAGACAGTTCTTCAATGCACCAACGAATTTGCCTCTACTTAACATGATATTGACACAATCTGAAAAAAAAAAGAAGTGTAATGTGCATCAGAGCCATGCATAAATCATAATGGGGGAAAACAGTATGATGAGGGATTATATTTATTTTTCTAAGATCTATTGTTATGACGATTACTGTAGAATTTAGCGAAAATCTGGCACAGATGAAGAATCGATTGTTTGTTGTAATGTGATGTCTCTATAATTCTAGCATGTCCAATCTTACCCGCAAAGAGCCGGAGTGTATGCAGGGTCCGTTTGCGGGTAAGATTGGTCCTCACTGTATTATTATTTTTTTTTTTTTTATCCTGCTCATTTTGTGGCATCAGTTTGTTATTTTATGGCAGGTATGTTTGTTGTCAATCACCACAGAGGCCATCTTCCTCATTCACGATGCAAAGTAGAACCTGTTGTTTACACCGACGACTCTGAATGATGCACGACAGCGTAATTGTTTGTACTGTATCACACCACAGGCCTGTGTCCAGCTCAACAACATTCTCTACAAACCGAGGCCTAGGACACGACACAACACCAATGATTGTTGTCACTTTTATACCTTATTTGAACCACGTCCTGTAGATATCATTTATTATTTTGCAAATAAAATGATGAATTGTGCACATAAGAATGTGTGGTTGTGTTTTGCAAAACAACCCTTTTAAAGAATGTTTGAATAACTATTTAAGAATGTAAATGTCCCCTAAAAATCATTGTCATGTAAATGACTCCTGTTAATCATCGCTTAAACGACACCCGCATTTATAATATTACTATTACTTTTTTTTATTTACACTGTGTTATTTTAATTTTATTAGGTGAAATAATTTATGCCCTCCTTGAAAAGATTTTTAATATAGAAACTTTATTTTTTCCCCCCATGTGAATACATGTTCATAGCCATGTATAAATCTGGCCATAATCCAAAAATGGTTTCCTTCACTAGTCTTTAATTTTTGCTCCATAAATTCAAGCTCCTTCCTCCACTGTTACTTCTGCTATTAAAACCTGTGCTCGAGTAAGTGCATATTTTTATTTCTCTTCCAAATATTGACTTGCAAATACTGTCAAAAATGATTACTTTGTTTCTTTAAGAGGAGCATTTAACCCAAAATCAATCGACTCCAGCCTATACTACACACTGAAATATCTCAACATTAGCCTTTGTGTATTTTTATCTGGTTCAATCTTTCTCAGGATTTGAAAAGAAAAAAATTAAATAAAATGAAGAGAACAAAAAGCCTGTCCTGGCCAACCTTCAATTTCATTTTATTCAGCTTCTGTATAGATTACACACTTAACATTTAAACATGAAACAGCCTCTATTTAAAGGCTTAGCTATGTTTATGTACAGTACACACACACACAGACAGACAGAGAGAGGTGGGGAAAGTACAGGGAAAAAGCATGCTTAAGCAAAACTACAGGTATTGTGTCTTACTGAGAAATAATGAGTCACAATTATATTTCAGTGAAAGAGTAAAAGATCACTTTTGGAGTAGAAGTCAAGTTTTTTTTTTTTTTTAAGTTTAATGTATTTCTTATGAATTTGAACAAAACCCAAACACGTCTGCTTTGTTCATTCGGTTTCTTCTGAATTTTCCCTGGGATCAGATTTGCATTAAAGCAACCTTGTATGAAGAACAAGACTAAATTGGTTGTAATATGGTATGGATTTCATTTTCATTTTGAATGTAATAAATGAAGTTAAAATGCACCAAAAAACTATAGATTGATTTGGGAGCTAAACAAAAACGACCTATTTGTAACATGTAAAAATTTACACTGCAAATAATAGATATATAATAAAGTTTAAATATAATAAAATCAATCGTAACTAAAAAGGCAATTAAGTCTCCTTTATATGTGAATATTTTCAGTTCCGATATAAAATCTTAACCCTTTTATTTAACAGGTTTACAGGTTAACATTCTGATTACAGGTTTAGATTGAATTTGTTCTTTTTTTAAAAAAAAAAAAAAAAAGGATATTTTATTCACTTTTTTTGTTTTGTTTTTTTTTTTGCTTTGAGCTTAACATGGGCTTAGTTTAAGGCGCCAATGTAAAAATAAGAAGGAAAATGTATATGATGAAAAACGTTCATCTTACACTTACTGAAATACATACATACATTTACGTTTTGGTGAAATTGACACAAATTTTCAATAAATGTACTCATTACGCTGAAATTTAAGTAGTATGAGTAAATCTTTTGTAATGATTGAAATATCTGTTTACAGGCCACCTTTAATCATACTTCTGCTCTGAGAACACATACCTACTGATGGTCAGTCAGGTACAGTTTGGTGTGTGGGAATCTTTCCAGCTATAAAGTACTTAAACATTTCAATGTCTCATAACCAACAAGGCTTTCTGATGACAGCGGGTCAAATTCAACTCTTCTATGCCTTTAAGGGATTGTGGTGTGCTCTGCCCATGTCTCGCCCAAGACTGGCATTTGCAGGAGTGACATAAAGCTGAATCTCTTTACCACACCAAACACTTCCCACATAACGATGCCTTTTCTCATCTCAAGAGGCGATTATACCCTGAATGTGTCCAACCAATACCACATTTTTCATAGGTGCCTCTCATTCTTGAATCATTGTTTCGTAGACACCACTTGGGCGGATGAACTACTGTATTATTATTGTACTTGGAGTGGTTTCTGGTTTCAGTGACTATGTCAGAGTAAACCATTGTAATGTAATGATTCACTCATAAATTCAGCATTGCCTTTAGACCAGACAGTTCTTGGAAGCTTGAAGCTTGGAGTTCAGTCCCTCGTCTGGTTGACCGTAACTGAAACTTACGCAGATGGCTCGAACTGATCTGAAGCCAGATGAGGAGATTTGGTGTCACTTCATTTAATCAGAGCTGGCTGTGTGCTCTTGGCTTGGTGTCAGAAAGAGCTGCTCAGGCTGTCCTGGGGAGCAGCTGTGTGAGATCAGGCATGCTGGAACAGCGAGCGTCCCTCTAAAAGACGCCCTTTACCGTGGATTCTTCTCAGTCGTGCAGGCCTGGATTATGGCCTGAAAACGCACAGTCAGCTTTTTTTCTACAGCTCTCCTACATTAGTGTGGCAAGGTGAAGCCTGGAGCAGGCAGTCCATCCAGCAGAGACATAAACACACACTCTTCAAGCCTGCTGTGTGGAGATATATGGATACACATAGACATTGACTGAATGGAATTTTGTTTTGAATTATTGATTTCTACTAGATCTGGTTTATTCAGTAGGCGAGGTATATTTATTTTGTTGCTGTTTATCATCATCACGTACCATGTATTCATACCAATACATTTATCTTCTCGAACGCTCTTGCCATTAAATAGATACTGTACGATTCATTAAAAATACCTGAATATATTGATTCAAGAGTGGCTCTTTCAGAGGACGTATGAATTTCAATAGGCTGAAATGAAGCAGCGCAACTGAATGAACTAATGAAGCCTCTAAGCTTTGGAAATTTCCCAGCGGTCTTGCTACGCAACTACCAGCAGGCCATTTCCTTGGCAATGGTTACCAGGGAATTCATTCTGTAAGTCCCCGGCCAAGTCTCACATCAGGTCCAACAACAAGTAAACACTCATGCAGTTACCGAATCATGCAGTCAGGAAAAAGAGAAAAGATGCTGAGGCGCCGACTAGTCTACTCATTCTGTGTCTAGTGCTTCTCTTCACCAGTTTTACCAGTTCAGCATTTTCTCTGGACCACTTTTTATCTGCAAACTTCAGAATTAAGACTAGTTTAAGAAACGTGATTGATTGGTATATTGCTTCTATTATGAAATAAATATCCACATTTATTTAGATCAAACCATTCATTTGCTCAATTAACACATAACATATGGATTATGTTGAGCATAAAGACAAAAAAATAAAATGCTTCCCCCAATTTTTCTCTCGACTTGTCTCACAGATAATTACCCAGCCATAGATTGATCAATGGTCTGAAAGTCACAATCCACAGCAAACAGATCGTTCTGACCCAATATTTGTGCTGTACATTAAACCAAACACAATTTAGAAAAAGGCCGTGCAGCATTCTAAATATTCTAAATGTGACATTTTTATAATGTCACATGACCAAACTACTCATAATGTGTCTTCGTCTTTATAAGACACACCGATACTTCTTTTTTTATGACTCACTCGGTTCAATTTTATTTGAGGCGTTGGACCAGAAATCCAGATCTAGTTTTAATTTTCTAATGAGTAAGCCCAAGTCAAGACTGGCAAGGGGAAACTTTCTGAAATGGTATGAAAAAGAAACGAGAGGAACCGGATTTAAAAAGGAACCCAACCTCTTTTGGGATCCAGTTTTGAATTATTACAGCAGCATGTCTTATCAACAAACCTACAGTACCCAGGTGAGATTATTCACTGAATACAACAATGAGACTCATGTAGCAAAGCCAGTTTCCATATATGGACATAACCATATAAGGGTATGTGAATGATATATAGTTTGCAAGGCTGAAGGCAAATGGAAGAGATTCTGTGGCTCTGTGCATGCGTCTGTTTGCTGTAGCAGAGAGAGAGGCAGCTGTCAGCATGAGGTGTACAGACTGTGTGTGTATCTCTCTCCTGCTCTCTCTGTCAATATGGCTTGTTTTTACATGCAGACAAGATCTATCTCTAACCCTGCTTCTCTCTTTCTCTCTCTCTCTCTCTCTCACACACACACACACACATATGTACATCTATCATGCTGTGAATTAGGGAGCTGTGTGTCTTGAACGCTGATCATCAAGTGAAGATTTCTGTCAGCTGATTTTTTTATTCTTTAATGGATAGAACTTCTATATTGATATCTATATTTCTATAATTGCCCTCACTAACGGCAACATGGTTATTAAATGATTGGTGCTGACATTTAACCAACCAAATTTAGTGTAAGGTTCTACAGCATGAGTAACGGGTAGCATTGCTCTTAGATTGCCTGTAGATGTGTGTGTGTGTGTGTGTGTGTGTGTGTGTGTGTGTGTGTTGGTGGGTGTGTGAGAGTGTATGTGGGTGTGCGTGCCAGCGGTGACGTGGTGACAGGACTCACACTCGGCCGTGCCAGCTCTCACAGCGGGGGGTTTCCGCAGTCATTAGAGCCGCTCACAGGGAATCCTTTCAGAAAGAAAAACCAAGCTTTTTTCCTTCTCTCTCTCTCTCTCTCTCTCTCTCTCTCTCTCTCTCTCTCTCTCTCTTTCTTTCTCCTTCTCTCTCTCTCTCTCTCTCTCTCTCTCTCTCTCTACCTCCCAGTGTTTCGCTCTCATCAAAACAATTGTGTCGTACCCACTGCGTCTCGCCTTTCCTCCCTCCACAAATATCTCCCTTTATGGTTTTTTTTTGGACTGGCCTTGAAGAGGTGCACTCTGACTATGCTAATGATGTGGAATGTCAAGGCTTCTCACACGTTCTTGAACAAGAATGTGCTCTGGAATCTCATCATGGGACAAATAAGACTGTACAGTGCCCATCACTGGGCTGTGTGTGTGTGTGTGTGGCTTGGTGGCAAGTGCATTTATCCACACTCCACAGAAAACAGGATTAGGGCAGAAATCTTGAGAGGGTACAAGTGTGCATCACTAAGTGTTTTTCTGTCTCCCCAGCCTGAATGTTGCAGTGGGAAACTGAGGTAATGGCACCATTTGTAGCTCAGGCTAAGCTGAAAATGGTAGCTTGGCACGTATGGCAAGAGGAGAGTGTGTATGTATGCATGCATGCAGATGTTTAACTCTGCTTGTGCATGCCTTTTAATGTATCACCAGAACCACATGATTCAGACGTTGCACTAATCTCTCACATCTCAAAGTTGTTTCACATTAACAGATATCAATATAGAAATTTAATAAGGGTCTCTCTCTCACACACTCACACACACTGTCTCGCTCTCTCTTTTTCCTACACCTCCACATTCATGGGATTATGCGATGAGCCAATCATGTGGCAGCAGCCCAAAGTATAAAATCATGAAGATACAAGTGGAGAGCTTCAGTTAATTCAATCAGAATTGGGGAAAATTATGGATCTCTGTGATTTTTTTGCTTTCGTGGACAGAAACGCCTTGTTTAGAGGTCAGAGAATGACCAGACTGATTCAAGCTGACAGGAACATTACTGTAAATCCAGTCATAATCATAAGTACTCTGTACAACCGTGGTGAGCAGAAAAGCATCTCAGAATGCATGTCAAACCTTAAGGTGGATGGATTACAACAGCTGAAGACCACATCAGTTTCTAATCCTGGCAGCCAACAACAGGGATCTGAGGTTACAGTGGGCACCGTTTCAAATTGAAACTAGACAGTTGAAGATTGGGAAAATGCTGTCTGGACTTTTTCCAATCTTCAACTGTCCTGTTTCTGAGAGTCTGATAGGATAATTGCATAATTGAGCAAATGTACAGGTGTTGCTAATAAAGTGATCCGTGTGTGATGTATTATATATTCAGAATTCCGTATAAATTCTTTATATATGCATTCTCTAACATATCAACATTAGGACTGTCAAACTCCTTCAGCCAGTGTATTACAATTTGAGTTACTTAAAAGATTTAGTGGGGAAGGCAATGAGATATATTCCCACAGAATCAATATAATAATTTTATTATAAACTTTTAATTTCTTAGATTAGTTTACATAGTCACAGTAATGTTTCCTGCTGCAGAAATCATATTATATTCCTGCAGTAATATACAGTAGTGTAAAAGTGAATGAAGCACTTGAAATGAAGCAAAGATGCTTTATAAATAAGGAAATGAAAGGTTTCTGTAAATCAAATCCATTACTATATGTGGCAGTAAATGAAATCAAATCCATATTTGGTGCCTTTAAAACTGCATCAGTTTCTGAGGTACACATTTGCACGGTTTTATAATGAAATCAGCTGATAGGTTGTTCCAAACGTCCTTTGCAGACTTTGCCTGTCTTATATGTTTCTGCAGGTAATAGACAGCCTTCATAACGTTTATCTGAAAAGTGCTCTTTCTTTAACAACATACATTTACGTTTTGCACTCCGGTTTCCTCCCCCAGTCCAAAGACATGCATGGTAGGTTGATTGGCATGTCTAATGTGTCTGTAATGTATGAATGGGTGTGTGAGTGTGTATGTGAGTGTGCCCTGCGATGGATTGGGACCCTGTCCAGGCTGTACACCGCCTTGTGCCCGATGCTCCCTGGGATAGGCTCCAGGTTCCCTGTGACCCTGAAAGGACTAAGCGGTATAGAAGATGGATGGATGGATGGATTTACGTTTTGCTCTTTGCCACTGAAACACTATGAATACAGAACACATAAACATCTAAGACAATAATTTTTAAAAGAATCAATGAACACCTAAGACTTTTAAATGCTGTAAGCCTCTCCAACACTTTATATTCATTCTACTCGCTACATTAGGTATGACAGTGGTGCTGCGAAATCAATATAGTGCACCTTATACCTAACAGAACACAATTTAATTTTACCCACTGGAAGAGTGATTCCAATAAGTGTTTCCTACAGTACTTACATGGTGTATCACTTTCAGAACGCAGGATTTAATTGGGAAATTAAATCCTTTTTTAATTACTTTTTAAAGTATACATATTTCAAACAAATACACCTACTGAATGATTTTGAGAGTAATGTTTCCTCAGTCATTTCTGAAAGGAAGATGACATTTCTGTACTGTTGATACAACCACAAGTTTGGCTCCTTCAATAAGGATACGGTAATAGAGATTAGAAGTAAGTTATCTGGAAAAAATGTTTTGCTAGTTAGCTTTGTCTTTTAAATACAACCTTGTTTACGGTGTCTTTTAGTAGCCAACTCATCTAAATTCAGCCATTTGTGTAGAATGTTGGTTAAATATATGGCACTAGCTGCTAAGTTCTTAGCCAGCTATGTTTAGCATGATTGATTGCAGTAATAAAGCTCCATTGGCCCATTTGTGCCAGTTTATTTAGTCTTTCGTTCTATGATCTGTTGTTTGAACCATCAGTTCAAAAAAATAAATAAATAAAAATATTTACTAAACGCTAGCTGGATAAAATTGCAGCTTGGTTTGACTAGCTATTAGCTGCTAAAATACAGACTGAGCTTGGCCAGCTGCTAAGTTATTTTCCAGCTTTCTTATTACTTGACTAAACCGATTGATAAATGTTTGAGATTTTTTTAAATGCAATACTGTGTCATTGTCTTCAACTAACTGAACCTACTAGTAGCTGTTATTCAAAATTGACCACCTCACAGACCACATCACAGCCTGTGTTTTACGCGGAAGAAAAGTAAACTTAATGTTCGACCTGTGTGATAGCTAGCAAACTGACCCTTGAGAATGATATATTTCACGTTCTGGCTTTTGCGTCACACATCTCTATCGATACTGTATATGTATCTACTATATGTATCTATCTATAGATACAATGACATCCCAGCTGAAAAAAACAATAGAGACCCTCATAGACTTTGTAATGGTTGTAATGGAAATTGTTTTGTTTTCATAGAAACTTTAATGGTCCCGGTGGGTCTCTACTGGTAAATTGTTGCCTTGTATTGGTGGCATGTTATGTTGTGTGGACACCATTAAGGACCATTCATGGTAATTGTGTCTATGTATATGTTTGTACGTGCATGATCTGCTTGTATAACCATGTGACTGTGTGTGTGTGTGTGTGTGTGTGTGTGTGTGTGTGTGTGTGTAATCTGGCCTCACCAAAAGTATTTCAATATGTCTGGACATACTGTGCAAATGATAAATAAACTCGACTTGACTAATTAAAACCAAACCTAGTTATAGTGGCTACCATTAAATTACATCTTAGGCAGAATAATTATTCAAATTGATCTTTGAAAAACCAAAATTCTGGCTGCCAGTTTAAGCATGGGCTATTTAAGGAATAAAACAGGATGAGGCATGCTGTTCTATGGGGGGTGTGGGGGTAGCATTTCCCAATATGTTTTATTCTTATAACAAAGCAATTTTTGTCAGTTAAAGAACCACATGTTGTACTTTTTTATTCATTTACAGTAGGTCCACAAAACAAGTTGGTTCCTGTTATCACTTGCACTATCATAGCTAGAAATGTTCCCTTACCAGCTTCATATTTTTGCCTTAATTGTGTGTATGTATATGTTTGTGCATGCATGATTTGCTTGTATAACCACATGAGCGTGTGTGTTTGTGTGTGTGTGTGTGTGTGTGTGTGAACATGATCTGTGTGTAAATGCTAGTATTGCTTGTGCGTATATGTTTACCTAGCACCAAGACTCCAATCTCTCCTACAGTTCTTGCGGTCGGCACCATCTACATCCGATGTGCGCAGCTGGTGCAGTCCGGCAGGTTTATCATGCCCTGTGTCTGCTTACTGCTGTTGTCTGTCTCTGTCTGTGTCAGTGGTGTGACTGCTAAAAGCCTCTTTTGTGTTCTCTTGGGCTGTAGCAACAAAGAGGCGGGTGTGCCCACTGCCTCTGACCTTCAACACTCAGGGATCGAGAAGCAGGCGAGACCTCACTGCACTGTACAGTCACAGCCTTTCCTTGTTCTCTCAGCTGCTCTCTCTGTTCCTCTCTCCTTTTCTGCTTTCTATCTGTCTCTTGCTCGGGCTCACTGCACACTACCCCTGTCCCTTGCTCTCTCTCTCTCTCTCTCTCTCTCTCTCTCTCTCTCTCTCTCTCTCTCTCTCTCTCTCTCTCTCTCTCTCTGCTGTGGCATGTGGAGTGGAGCCAGCGGCTGGGTGAAGTACAGTGGACTTGTGTAGTTGTGTATGGAGAGTCTGTTCCCTGATAAGGTGCAAACACCGCCTGTGTAATGGCATTATTGTTTTCTCTTTAGAATTGTGTGAGTAGGTAAACATCAGCATGCTTTATAGGTACTTGCATTTTGGAAATGGGAAATGTAGTTCACTTTTAGAGTACTAGAGATGTTGTAGCACAAAGTAAAATACTGTATATGTAACACTGATAATAATACTTCCAAAATTTTATACTTCTAACTGTGAAAAAACAGAGAAATTGTTCACAAGTTAGCCAGGAAAATTTCCCATCAGGATTACAGTGGTGAGTTCTGATGCTAGCTGCTAGTTTACGCCCTGAGAGGATTTCTTATCTCTACATGATTCATTGTCAACCAGTCTGTTCTTTCTTCTTGAAGCCTCTCACCTAAAATCCTTACGTTAAAACACTTAGTTTCTCTTTTTATTACAAGTACTAATGGCATTTTCCCTATTTCACAGCCACTACACTTGAGGAGGTATTGAATATTCTTCAATATTGAACAAGTAGTAAGGGGGTTGAGGGTTCGAATCCCAGCTCTACTCAGTGTGCGCAGACTTTGCATGTTCTCCCCATGCTTTGGGGGTTTCCTCCGGGATCTTCGTTTTCCCCAGTCCAGTCGTGTGTGTTGTAGGCTGATTGCCATTTCAAAATTATCCAAAGTGTGTGTGTGTGTGATTTGTCCGCCGCCTTGTGTTCCCTAGGATAGGCTCCAGGCTCCCCTGTGACCCTGTGTAGGATAAGTGGTATGGAAAATGGATGGATGGATAGTGAGGAGTTTACAGTTTACAAAATTGACCAATAGCGACCATGAACACTAGGATTTTAAACATCTGGATGGAAACGTATCATTGAAACACACATAGTTCTTTAAAAATGAGTGTGACTGGGATGTTTTTTTGTATCAGCACATGACAGTATTGACACACTCTCCAGTCCTGGCCATAATACAGTGATTTAGTCTATGTTCAGACAGCAGGGCAAATCTAATTTACTTCTTAAATCTGATTTTTAGTCTGAGTGTCCACATTACAAATTACAAGTGACCAAATCAGATTTGTTGGTTCAGACTGTAGGCTATTATTTGTCATAGTAACAGCGTAGGCATACATACAATAAACAGCATTGGTTCAGGCGAAAGTGGGAAAGTTAGGTGATACATACAAAGTAGAACATAGATTCTTTAACTTTCTCATGAATATGTTTTATGTTTGAATACAAAGCCTAGATCAATGGTTCTCAAAATGAGTCCATGAAGCAAAACCATTGAGTATATGTTTCTATTATTATTGTTGTTGTTGTTGTTGTTGTTGTTATTATTATTATTATTATTATTATTATTATTATCATTATTATTATCTTACAGTGGTGGAAAACCCACAAATTATCAAAGTGGTTATATTTATGATTGAGTTCTTGTAGTTATTATCCTGTTTGACTGATCACTTGAACTGAAAGGGTTAAATACAAACCTCAATAACTCAAAAGCAAGCTTATAAAAAACATCAACTTGGCCCTAATATATTCTGTTGGTGGAAGGTTTAGAAAAAAAGAAGGTATAATAAAGAACCAAAATATTATTGAATATATTTCAATATATTCAAATACACATTTGAATAATATATGAATAGTTCATGGTATTTACTTTACAGTTATATGGGTCCCTGACTGCAAAAACATTTCGAACCCCTGGCTTAGATATTCAATTTCAAAGAGTGTTCTGTATTGTGGACAATACATTAAAAAAAAAAAAGAATAGAGTGGCACATGCTATAATTACTGCTGCCTTCATTTTGGGAACTACAGTTATGTAGTGATTGTACTGTACATATACAATCTAATGCTGATTTTGTTCTTGTTGCAAATGTCTGATGTCAAAAAGTATGGAGCATTGAATGGTGAAAAACACGTGAAATCTGATTTGAATCACGTCTCGAAATCTGATTTAAATCCGATTTGAAACCTGAATCTGTTTTTGCAAAAATTAGATTTCATGTCAAACACCCCCCCCCCCCCTCCCCCTCCCAGCCCCATTCTGACTGCAGAAATGATTTCCTGAACAAATCAAATATTTGGATTTGAACTACATGTCAGAACAATCCAAAAGAAAATGATTGGCCTAAAAATGAGCTCTCAGTAAGCTGGTTTGAAATGCCTTAGATAATATTTTTAGAAATTAATAAAGAACAACAACAACAATAGCTATGCTCAGGTCTTTATGAAGTGGAATTGAGTGGCTACATGGTTTGTGTTATGAAGTATAATCTGAAGAGCTCCGGCTATATCTTATATCCTCTTTATAATCTCTTCATCGTCTCAGAGACGCTGCTTATTTTGTCTCAACTATGGAAAAAGCAAAAGTCTGATCTATATAAGATCTATGTAAGGATATTGAAGAATACATTAAATAGTATTATGTGACTGTGCATGTGCATACCTGTTTATAAAAGTTTGAGTATGAGCATGGATTTGATATGTGTCTGAATGCCACCTGTGTGTGTTCTGTTTGCATATATGTGTGAGGTTGTTCAATATTTGATATTCCCAGATTTGTCTTGCTGTCTCGCTGCTCTCTACAGTTCTTGCAGGGGTTGTGCGAACAGCCCAGTCTGCCTCTGCAGCTGATTCAGCCCCTGTAGGTGCTTTTGAGATCCTCTGTTTGTTTTTTTGTTTTTTTTGTTTTTTATGCTAGCCACAGGCCACCAACACAGGTGAGCTAGAGGCTCTTAAATGAAATTCATGTAGAGCTCTTGTCTTTCGGGAAGCCTGAGGAGTGAACGACAGCTGCAATAAGCTCATGTTTCTGCTAAACATTCAGCTTATTTCTCCACAGCACAGCACATGGGAATCATGGATGCAACACAGCTGACACTGTTGATTTCTTCTGCTGCAAAATCCTTTCTTTTCCACTGTCAGATTATCGCCTTTATTTCTTAGGCTAGCGTTGAAAATCTGTGCAACTCACGGACACGTTCAAGATGCTCGATTCAGATTTGTGCGTAACCATGAGAAACGCCAGTGTTGGGTGTGTATGAAAAGAGTCTTGTTGCTTTGTTAAAATCCTCTGCGGGATAAATGACTGTCAGTTTGTGTAGGGGAAAATAGCCGAGGGTGAGGATGAAGTATGAAGTCCAGGAAGTGTTTTGTGTTGATTTTAAACAACTAGTTTTGATTCCAGTTTTGAAACAGCTGAGTGCACCTGGCTCCCCTCCCCATCTCTTGTTCCGTTGTTTTTCAGTTTCATGTGTCTCCCGAGACCTCTCGTGTCTCCTTTGACACACTGTTTCTTTCACTTATTCCATAGTGTGACTTTCATCCAACCACAGTGACGCTATTGTTTTTGAGAAAGACTTCACTACATTAGTTCCAGAGCCTTCAACAGCAAATGACAAAGTCTATAGGGAACAAAATAACTGTTTGATGAAGTGTGATAAAATATCAACATCAGTAGATACACGGGTAAAGTTCCCTGTTTTGGAGGTGATCAGGTCAGAATCAGGGTAAATGCAACATCCGTAGTGACATTCGGTGTGGGTTGGAGTTCTGTTCCCTGTTTCACTTCCTTACATTCTTGTCAACTTTACGCCCTGCTCATTTGTTTCTTCAGTCAACGATCAGCACATATTTGGCATACCAGCTTCTTTTTCAGGAGCACACCGGATTTCTGTAAGGCGTTGAATGGAATGAGGAAGAATTAAACAAGGTCCTTTGTAGTCTTGCTTGTATTGATCTCCTCATGTATTGATCTGTGGAAGGAAATTGATCCATCATATTGTATGCTTTCTGTGAGACTTGATGCCTTGTGCAGGCAGAAAGTGCAGACTGACTGTATAATGGGGGTAGTAAATGTCAGAAGGACGTCTGAGGCCTGAATCCTTTATAGCTGTTGAATTCTCAAATCTGTTTGGTCAGAGGGTGTTGATTCATTTTCTATAGCAGCAGCTCTGACAGTATTTCCAGCTGCAAAGCGAATCACAGGTTTATAATAATGCATTAATGTTTCTGCAGGAACAGCTCATTCACAGGGACATGTATGACGGATGCTCCACATAATCTGAGACTAAGACCTGACTTCTTAATGAGTTATTTAACAAAGAGTAACATATAATCATTGATACAGTGATGCGTCTCAGCTATCAATGCTCTGTAAACATGAGTAAGATTTCAGCCACTGGAAAGTCATCAGGACAGAAGAATTTGCACTTTCTGATTTCACAGTAACATCACAAGCTGCACTTTTTTTTTTGTCTTATTAACTTGGAGAAAGAAAAGAGAGAGAAGGGAACAACAGTTTATAGCAGTTACAACAAAAGTCGTAACAGGAATTACTGTGTTTCACGGATGTTCCGCAACAGTATACGTAACTGTAAACAGATAAAAAGTATGATGTTATTCTTTAAATAATAATGTTATAAGAGAAATAAAACACTGCTGTTGTAGAAAAATTATAAACGACAGGGTGGTGCAGCATTCATGATAACAGCACACCCAGTCATGTTTTATTCCTTGCATGGACAGGGCCTGGTTTGAGGTCATTTATTTTTGGGGATGGAGATGGAAAGAAAGGTCAGTTGAATTACATATTCAGTGGGGCTGGTGGACAGGAGAGAGTCATGCATCTAGAAAACCTTCAGGGAGTTTCATCCATCTATCCATCCATCTATCCATCCATCATCAAGCTAATAAGGTTCCTCCTTTCTACCCTTCCTAGTCATTCTCTCTCTCTCTCTCTCTCTCTCTCTCTCTCTCTCTCTCTCTCTCTCTCTCTCTCTCTCTCTCTCTCTCTCTTACAAAATGCCATTTTTCTTGGTTCATTATCATTCATGTATTTAAACCAGAGGGAAAATTATGATCATAAGCCATAATATAACGAAAAGATTATGGTACCTTTTCCATAACTGATTACAACTTTTACAAATGATCCTTACATTATAATTCCGCGGCTAAACGCACTGATTATTAGAATCGTGAACTAGATTTAGCCCGTCTACTCTGTGTGTCCATCTACTTATGTTTCTCCTGCTGGGATAATGTAACCCAAAGGTGAGTCGGAACATTTATTGCCACCGGGTTCAATTCCATTCAATATCCATGGAGATGGAAGATGAGGTTCAGCTAGGTGACACAGCTTCAACTGGCTTCAGCATGACCATAGCAGTCATGCTGGAAATATCCTGACGGCCTCGACTGTACCATCTGTCTCACCCATTCAGCTTTTATTTTTTTTTAAAAGACTTTATTTCGCTGGGAATGTGCTGGAGTTCTTTATGGTGGCGAATTTACTTTTGTTTTCTTTTTTTTTAAATCAGGTTTTTGTGGGAAAAGATGAAATAATAAGATGCTCTGGGGTTGAAGCGCAGGTGTTAGACTGGGAAAGGGGAGGGAAAAACACATCGCTCTTTTATGGCCTCTTCTCAAGGACACGCTGATAAGGGCCATAACGGAATACGGAATAACTTGAGGAATAGCTGTACAGCTGTGTGTGTGTGTGTGTGTGTATGTATATAGACAGAAAGCATGCCTTACTGTAGACCCCATTTTGATATATGCACTTGGACTGTGCCACTACTTGACACAAACAGCTCGGTCTATAGCACATGTCAGCCTAATGATTTTAATGTGCTTAATTTAGAAGCAGGTTGCTTGTCATGTCATACTCAGACGACACACACACACGCAGTGCGTGGTAAAACAGACAGGCCTATTAACACTTACTGTGTTACTAACAACCATTGCACATGTCACCGGCTGCATTTAATGGGTGTGTCCGTGTGCATGGGTTCTGCATTTCCGACTAAATAGAGGCACTTGTGCAAGGAGCAAAAGGAGGGGAGCTATAATTAATCGAAAACCCGTTTGAGTCGTGTGATGGATATGATTGTGTGTACATTTACATAGCCACGAGTGTGTGGGTGTGCGGATGTGCGCACATGGCTGATGTGCAGGGTTGGCATTAACTTGTGCCTCAGCCTCATTAGGACCGTGTCTCTGTTGCCATGGTGGTCTATTAGAGAGCTGAGATTAAAGTATGATTTGCATGTGAAAGCATGAGTGCGTGCATGAGTGCGTGTGTGTGTGTGTGTGTGTGTGTGTGTGTGTGTGTGTGTGTGTGTGCGTGTGGTTATAGGGGGAGGGTAGTCTGTACAACAGAATGGTAAAGTGGCACCAGTAGCATACCCCTGTCCTCACTTGCTGAAACAACTCATTCAACATGGAAAGACTGAGGCGTTCAATTTGAGCTCCATTGGCATGTAAGGGGGGAAAAATGAATGTTTCAGATATTATACTGCATTAAGTATTTAATTGCAAGTTTTGCCATGAGTGAGTTTGCAGGACTGCACCTGTGGTTTCATCGCTCTCTTTCTCTTTCGTTCTTTCTCTTGATGAAAAACGAAAAGCACTTCTCGGCGGTGGACAGCTGGCTCTGCATATGCAGCTACTGGCAGCTGCTTCTTCTTTTTTTTTTCACTTGTTCTCAGGTCACACATGTGTGTGTCTGTGTGTCTGTGTGTCTGTGTGTGTGCATCATGCGTAGATTTTAGGGGTACTGACTTAATTCTTTTGAAAATAGAAATGTCTGTAAACATTTGTGGTTTTACTGTTTGGTGAACAGAAGTAAATCCAGGATCAGTGAAGCACTTACACAATGCGTCACCACAGCTTAATTACAGTTATTATTAACCCGCCTGTGGGAGGATCCAGATTTTCATTCCTCACCCTGGTAACTATACACCTATTCCAAGTTTTGCTGTAGTTACTGTATGAGTCACTGTAGTTAATGCAGAATGCGTTTTATACCACAGTGCTTCTGATTGACCAGAATGTGTTGGATTATTATTATTTGGATTATTAACCTCAGCAGAGAGAGAGAGAGAGAGAGAGAGAGAGAGAGAGAGAGAGAGAGAGAGAGAGAGAGAGGCTGGTGAGGTACCTGTTATAATATTAGTTATAACAGGAAAGGAACAAACTTGTGTTGTGGACATTCCACAACATGAAATGCAGTTATTAATGGATAAAAGTGTCATTCTGTAATAAACAAATTTTCATTGTTGTATAAAACATCTCACAACATGCAAACTTAGCAATATGATAGCGCCTTGCCTATAACATCTAAACCCTACCATAGTCGTGAGGTTATTACTGTTTTTGTGCTGATGTGCTTGCTGCACATTATCTTATAGGTTGTTCATTTAAAAAGAAACCAACAAATATTTTAATTTGATTATCTTTATATATATATATATATATATATATATATATATATATATATATATATATATATATATATATATATATCTCAGTTTATTAGAATTACAATATCCTTGCTTCTATTAGGCAAATTAGGCCACTGTTTGTAAGATCATCAGGAACTCCAGTAAATAAAACAAATGAAATATTGTATGAAGTTTAATATGTCTTTCATATACAGTAGCTGCTCTGACCTGATGTGGATCTGGAAAATATCCTGGGAACGCTGGGCAAGAGTCAGAAATACATCCTGGAAGCAATCACAGGGCAGTATTCACACACTCATTTACATCTAATGTTGGAGTCATTTTTAGAGTAGCCAATCCAAATCCAGCCCCTACGGATTCTTTGCTGAAATGATTTAATAAAATGTACATTTAGAAGTACAGTTATTTAAATGTCCCAATACATGATAATCTGACTGTGGGTTCAATTAATGGCCTAGTGACAGAACCATCATTCTGAATGAAGTAAAACATTCCTTTCAGTTTTACTGTGTGTGTGTGTGTGCGTGTGTGTGTGTGTGTGTGTGTGTGTGTGTGTGTGTGTGTGTGTGTGTGTGTGTGTGTGTGTGTGTGTAATATGGAGGTGGGTTTTGTGGTCTTTAAAGTAGTTTATTAATATAACATATAGGCAATTGAATAAAAATAACCTTAAACGCAACCGTAATGACCTGAAATGACGGCAATTATTATAACTGCTTTTAAGCAAAAGTCATTTTGTCTGCTGACGTAAAATGGGGGAGGCATTGCAATGCTTTAAATGTGACTCATCAGTGCCAAGACGCTTTCATTAAACAGCCCTGTGTCCACCCTGCAGTCACAGACAGTTTTGTCTGTGTGATGTCATGTTACTGAGTGACCAAGTGATGGACTCACATGTAGATTGGATATCATGCAAAATGCAAAATTCATCTAAATTTTAACAAGCGAGACCTATTTCCGTGCATGTCTTATGGATTATAGTGTGAGTGTCAAGTTCCTTGAAGTTGACCATGTTCAGTTCTCTTCCTCTAATTCTTTTTCTTTCTTTCTTTTTATTTTTTTATTTTTTTATTTGCAAGAACTTAAGTGTACACTGCACATGCCAGATGTGGTCACAGCAATCAATCCTTAGATCACATCAATGTGAAAATGAGGGCACGCTATTAATCGCCTTCTTTAAATTACATATAGAATTATGGGTTATTGCAGAACATAGCACTTATATACAGTGGGTTCCAAAAGTCTGAGACCACATTGAAAATCTGGAATTTTTTTTCCACTGAGAATTGGAAATAAACAGAAGGAATCAAGATTCTGTACTGTACTCTTTCAGGTCCCTATTTAAATGTAAGCAAATTTAACTGCTTTGTACAAAAGGTCAGGTTTCCTCATGCCTAATCTCTTGTGTTCAGATGATACTGATGGATTTCATCTAAAATGGATCATAAGGTTTTGCGCAAACGTATAGAGTCCATGCCAGCTCGAGTGCACACTGCCATTAAAGCAAAAAAGGGAGACATGCCAAATACTAAGAAACTCATGTGAATAATATTCATATGAATATTTTATTCTACTTTTCACTCAAGTTGCTGTCAATAATATCATTTGTAATGAAAATTGTTGTATTAAATTAGAGAAGAATGCAAAATAGAAGCATTTACACTAGTGCTCTCTGAGTCAGACCCCACTGTATCACTTTTTAGAGAATGTTTTACTTTAAAGGAATATATATATATATATATATATATTTTAATTTACTAGAAGTAGGCCAATGTGTGCATGTAGCCTACAGAAATGTGTATAGAACAAGTTTACACCAGTAAAATATTCAGTGTACATCATTTGTGAGGTTTTGATACTTAATGATTTATAATAAAAGGCGTAAAAATGTGTGTGCTTTCTCTCTCTCTGCGCGTGTGTAGGTCTCTCTCTGCATGTCTCTCTCTCTTTCTCTCTGCATGTGTCTCTCTTTCCCTCTCTGTGCATGTGTCTCTCTCTGCATGTGTGTCTCTCTTTCTCTCTATGTGTGTCTCTCTTTCTCTCTCTCTTTCCATGTGTGTGTCTCTCTCTCTGCATGTCTCTCTCTTTTTCTCTCTCTGCATGTGTGTGTCTCTCTCTCTACATGTGTCTCTCTCTCTGCATGTCTCTCTTTCTCTCTCTCTATGTGTGTGTCTCTCTCTTTCTCTCTCTCTGCATGTGTGTGTCTCTCTCTCCATGTGTGTCTCTCTCTCTTTCTCTCTATCACTCTCTACATGTGTGTCTCTCTGCATGTCTCTCTCTGTGTCTCTCTTTCTGTATGAGTCTTTCTCTGCATGTGTCACTCTCGCTCTCTCTCTGTGCGTGTGTCTCTCTCTTTCTCTTTCTGCATGTGTCTCTCTCTTTCTGCATGTGAGTCTCTCTCTCTCTCTCTCTCTCTCTCTCTCTCTCTCTCTCTCTCTCTTCACCATGTGGGCGCGCTTGTCTCAAAGAGCCCGCGCCTGCATCCTCATAATCATCATCTCCATCAGCACAATACCTGCCGTGCCGCGCGCGCCGCCGCGAGAGAAAAGCTCGGGGATGAATATTAATGAGCTCGCGGGGGAGGCGAGGAGCGCTGCTGCCTCACAAATCCTCCGGAAAATGAAATGGAGGAAAACATATTATACGCGTCATTTTCAGCAGCCTCTGCAATCTCATTTGCTCTAGTGCATTTTAATGAGATCAGGGGAGAAACGACAGATAAAGAGCCGAAGTCCCTCAAGCGCCTGAGTGTGTTTTCACGCCTTTCAGCCAGAAGCCGCACCTTGTTGACCTTTACATTGAATAACGCGGCCTTCCCAGGCAGCTCTGTTCAGAGGAAGCCAGCAGTGGAAAAATACAAGCAAGCAAGCGGAGATAATCGAGTGTGAATGTAAAGTTATAACCTAACTGTGTCTCACTTACTGCCCATTAAACCTAACCACCGAATGGAGCTTATATTTACTTCACATGTCCATTGTACTTCCATAGTCAGTCACTGCACAATACAATAGTTTGTTTTGTTTACACCTAAATTCTCTCTCCTTACTTTCACATTATATACTGTATTTCTTGTGTACTGTATATCGTTTGTTTAAGCTCTTGTGGGGTGTGTGTGTGTGTGTGTGTGTGTGTGTGTGTGTGTGTGTTGCCTTGTATTGGTGGCATGTTATGTTGTGTGGATACCATTAAGGACCATTCATGGTAACGGTAATGGTTTTAATGGTTAGCTGATGGTTTGTAATGATATTTTGTAGTGGAAACCATTTGAATTTTTGTGATGGTTTCTATTGTTTTGCTTCCCCAGAAGGGATTCTTTTGTCTTTATAATATTAACTTTCTGGTAGCTATACATTATGATTAGAAATCATATTTTTGCCTTAATTGTGTCTATGTATATGTTTGTACGTGCATGATCTGCTTGTATAACCATGTGACTGTGTGTGTGTGTGTGTGTGTGTGTGTGTGTGTGTGTGTAATCTGGCCTCACCAAAAGTATTTCAATATGTCTGGACATACTGTGCAAATGATAAATAAACTCGACTTGACTAATTAAAACCAAACCTAGTTATAGTGGCTACCATTAAATTACATCTTAGGCAGAATAATTATTCAAATTGATCTTTGAAAAACCAAAATTCTGGCTGCCAGTTTAAGCATGGGCTATTTAAGGAATAAAACAGGATGAGGCATGCTGTTCTATGGGGGGTGTGGGGGGTAGCATTTCCCAATATGTTTTATTCTTATAACAAAGCAATTTTTGTCAGTTAAAGAACCACATGTTGTACTTTTTTATTCATTTACAGTAGGTCCACAAAACAAGTTGGTTCCTGTTATCATTTGCATTATCACTAGCCTCTCTCTTTTCTATCTTGAAGATAATAAGTCAGAAATTTAACTTTTATTTACTTTAAATTTAGCTTTAGAAACTCCTGAAGACTTTCCCATGTCTGCAACGGTACAGCTTTACCTCTAACTGTTACAAAATGTTGATATTAGAAAACACCTTTCAAAAATGCCTCATTGCAGAAAGCATCACCTTATCACTAATTAATTTCCTCCTAGTGCTCTGGTTTCCTCCCCCATCCAAAGACATGCATTTTAGGCTGATCGTCATGCCCGTAGTGTATGAATGGGTGTGTAAATGTGTGTATGTTTGTGCCCTGCAATGGATTGGCACCCCATCCAGGGTGTCCCCCGCCTTGTGCCCCATGCACCCTGGGAGAGGCTCCAGGTTCTCTGCAACCCTGTAAGGATAAACGGTACAGAAAATGGATGGATGGATGAAATAATTATTGATAACTAATCAACACCTATTGGCCAATCAGAATAGAACATGCAAAAAAAAAAAAAAAAAAAAAAAAAAAACAGCAATAAAATACTATGATAAATGCAGTTTACAGAGTATGTGGTATAAAATGCCCTATCTATTCTGTGTTTAAGGATTCATACTAGGAATAATAATAATAATACTATACTTAAGATGGTGACCATTTACCACAAAATGCAAAATGAGAATGAGATAAATGAGATTATTGAGAAGGCTAGAGTCAAAGAAGACTGCATTAATTTGATATTTATATGGAAAAGCCTTAAAGGTGAAACTATATAATTGATCCAACTCATCCTCTCAATGTTACGAAGGTTAAATAGAAAAGCTTTCAGCAGTCGGTTCATTTTTCTAAAAACTGGTATGACCAGCCTAAGGGTAGTGGAGATCTGTGTCTTCAATGGTTGGATTGTGTTTCTGTTCTTGTGTACTCTCCTTTCTGTCATACATTTTTTTGTTAGAATGAATTCTATATAACACAGCATAATTACCAAAAAAAATCTGACATATATAGAAACATTAAACTAGATCATACTGAATAGAGACTGAACAAACAATTGCACATAAGATATGAAATGCATGGCACATATGAGTCACCTTGGTGTTATTTCTGTCTTGTTTCACAATGACTAAAAGACCTGTTTGAGGTTTGTGAGTAACCACAGCGTTTTGTTCCTGTTAAAGCATCCATGCAGTTTCACACTGACATGTACTGCAACTCAAAGAATTTGCAAAGTGCTATCACTGTTCTCTCTAAGTTTTGAGTTTATATGATGTGTTCCCAATGCCTACATTATAATATTCTTTCAATGGCTTTTACATTTTGCATGAGAGATCTTTTTGACCTGCTGGCTCAAGTCACAAGTCTCAAGAAAATGGGAGCACATTGTCCCTCTGGGAGACAAAAGATTGCAATTATAGTATGAAATCTGCAATCGACAAAAGTAAGATTAAAAAGAGATTCTGATTAAACTGAGGAATCTAGTGCACTACCGACTGTTGGACATATTTCACATATCCTACTTTTTATACTGGTATAATAGAGAAAATGTATTTTCACAGAGTCTATAATATATTGCCTGTGTTACAGAATGTGCAAGTCAAGATATGCAAATGTTTTCTCAGATTGTTATCACTTCTACCTGCTTTCCTACCTCCTTTCTGTCACGTTTAGAGACCTGAAAACCATCATAATTGAATACCTGGAACATTCTTCAAACAATAGAGTGAATGATAAACGTTTCTTAACAAATGATAAAAAAAAATAAAAAATGAAGGGCAACTTAAAATGAGGTAAAATCAAGCCTCCTCCCAGGATCTGAAGTTATGCAAAGATATTCAGGTCTTTTTTTCCCTGAATATTTACAATATTCCCAATGTCTGTGTAAATGCTTTTACATATTCCACAACAGATCTTTTTGATCTTCTGCAATGAAACCTTCCTTATACGAGAAGCTTATAATTATTTTAATGTATGATCAAATGGTCCTTTGAGAGTATCTTTTCGGTTTGATTCCATTCAATTTTAATTAACTGACATAATGTGGATTTGCATGGAAATATGATCTGAAATTTGCAAAAAATCATTAAACAAAGCCAATTGGATCATACAGGGGAAGGATCCTAATACAGAGGAGATGGGTGTTATTTCACACCCTGGGAAATCGTAGTATAGGCACTGGGGCAGCTGATTAAGGGAATTGTGCATGGTGACCTGGGTCAGGCTGTCATGGCAAGCTCTTTCCCAGACACGCCGTCCCCTTTCCTTGTCACTGATCTATGGCCCCTGCTGTATGTGACAGCTCTGGTAAATCCTGGCGAGAAGTGGAGAGGTTAATCATATATTTGGGTGAGAACCAGTTTCTTTCTCTGGGTAAAATGTCCTTTTATCCAATCTGTTTCATTTAGTTGGTTATTAATTAATTAGCATGGAAAAGTTACAAAAGCTTCTGTGCATCTTTAAGGATAAAAAGAAGCGTAATACACATAAATTGTTATGAAAAATTGTTTGTCAGAGCTTAAATTCAAACCAAGATTAGTTTGAACAAGTCCTTTTTTTTCTTTTTTTTTTAAAGCAGGCTGATTAAAAAGGCTGATTGTTCCTTTTGTCAACTTTAACCTTAATTGGCAGTAAAATAATATTATAATTACTTATTCGCCAAGCCTCAATAGAGTCATTCTTTCATTTGCCCTCATCACTACAAAGGAATTCCTAACAAAATTTTGTTTTCATCATACATACAAATATATTTCTGTTTTACCTGATATTTGGCCACATAATTCTCACTAATTCTACTTAATGGTTCATTAAATTGGCTGTTTTTCTTTTGGCTGTTTTTTTTATGTCCTCCAGTGGGTAGGTCTTTTGTAATCGGTTTCTGTAGATTCTCTGTAACATGTCAGCACTGATGCTTTGGCCTTTTCTCTGAGCCTTTGAAAGAGCAAGCTGTGTAGTGGGGCACAGCAGAGGTAGTGAGAGCCTCTGCATGGATGGGAGTGCAAGCCAGAAAAGGAGAGCTGAGAACAATAGGCATGTTGCAGTATTTTGCATCACACCTGAGTCATGCAGTCGATCAGTTCAATGTGCTTTGGCTGTCGTCGTCTGATCTGCAGGGAGAATTTGAAAAAAAAAAGGTGGAAGAGTAAAAGCAGGCAAGACGTATCATCTTTCTTAATTTGCGGTTTTTGCAGTGGGAGACCATTTTAGCCTTAAACTGCACAGTGTGCCATTTTAAAATGGAAGATGACAGAGTGCAGAGTAGAGAGAGCGAGTTAGGGGTTTCTCTCTTATCTGGATGTAAGAGCTGAATGACTTTGTACTGTACTGTGTGAGGGTTTACATGACTCACCACTATGTCAACTTCATTTTGTGCAAAAAAAGGAAATACCTTCAAAATTCATTAATTATGTTTCATTATCAGCTTTATCAGTTGACCCAGAGGAGTGGAACTCAAGCTACCGGAACCGGATATCAAGGGCCTGCTGACAGAAGGGATTCATCTTGGGAAAGAGAGACGCTCAGAGATACGCACACACAGAGCCAAGGAAAACACCTCCACCCATAGTGTGCAGAGATTCGTTCTGGGACAGAGCTCTGCTCAGTGCATCAGTCACACACTGATTTACGTGAGACCATTTCCTAGAGCCCACTAGGGCTGGGCAAGCAGCTTTAGATCCAGGAAATTCAGCCCTGTAGAAATACAACCATGGTCAAATAAATAAACTTTTTTCTTTCTTTTTTTTTTGTGTTAAAAACAAAAACAAAAAAGGCCATTCTTAGGGCTTTTTGCTACAGTGTACAGTCTAAGTAATGCCTTATTGATTTACAATTAAGTTCAATGGGAGGAAAAAATCCATAACCTTCCTTTTATATAAGCATCAGGCACTGGCTTGTGCAATACAGTCAGATAGAATTAAGCTCTCGAAAATTAGATGTACTGTAGATAGATTAGCTAATGTGTGGGGCATTTTTTTCTTCACATTTTGCAAAAATAACACTACATCCGATTCTGCTCCACTTTTTTAACCACATGTTCAGTCAGTTTCTGTATTCTGGTTCATATAGTTGTCACCTATGAGGGGAGTTCTCTGACCAGATCATTAAACCTGACACATAATTAATTTTTCCATAGCCTATTTTCATACTTGCTGTCAAATTACAGAATAAGGTATGCAGTAACCTAATGTGGCCTACATGTGCCACAACATGCTTGGCTTGTATACAGATATTTGAGATGAGAGATTTATGAGGTTTATTATCAGCCAACATTATATAAAAAACAGGTACAGAATGCATTGCATGTAGAATGTATAAGCTATTGTAAGCATACCCTTGTACGGATTGTGTGCATCAGTTAGAAACCAGAACACGGAAGGAAAAGACTGCCTTTAAAAAAATAATAAAAATCTCTAAATACAGTAGCTCATGGTTTTTAAGTGATAGAAAAAAATTTAGGCATTCCTTTCCTACTCTCGTTTCCAGATTTAATGCCAATTCCCAGTCATCATTGTTCTTTCATCTAAAATCAGACACCCCTTCTCATCTTTGAAATTTCTGTTTGAAACACACTGTGCTTCCAATCACATGTCACCCAGAAGCAGTGGAGTGGATTTCCATATAGATAGACCAACGCATTAAAGTTGTCTGCCTGCATCCAGCATCCCTCCTGTTAGGCGCTGATTGAGAGACTGAGAGATGCTCCTTTCATCTGTATCATTGCTCTCACCCGTCCGACCTCTCTAGCCGACACATCCAATGCCTGCTTTATTGTTCGTGAACTAGGACTAACCTCCTTCAGTTGAACAGGCCAAACTGTTCTGCCAGTATGGAATTTGGTTACAGCTCAAGAACATGCAGCTCAAGGTTGCAGTGTAAAATAGCTTTGTTGGCAGGCAGAGCTGGTAGTTTGTTGTCACGAGAAGGAGGGTGGCCTTGCACGCTGCTGATGGGCAAGTGTGAATTAAAATGCAATTAAAACAGGCAAATAAGCTCTCCCTAGAGATGCTATTGAGGAGGAGAAAGACAAGAGAGTGTAGTGCTTCAAGGGAAAGGCTTGTGCCACTCTTGATTTGCATGACACTAGAGTCAGCAGTTGAAGAGCAGGAAGAAAAACAGAGGATGCAGAAGAGATGCCATCAATGTAGGTTTTACAGAATTTGTAGACTTACCGTGGTGGGTGGCTTTTTTTTGTAAACTCAGATCAAATGCCTTGGTGCCCCAAGACAAGCACAACATTATTGTTCGGTCCAATCTGCTTTTGTCAAGAGCTGGAGCATTATGGTGCTGTAATTTCAAAAGGAAGTCATGAAGCACCGTGTATAGAGACAATAAAACAGACGGGAAAATGCCCGAGTCAGTGCTCGATATGGTATTGATGGCTTCACCAGTACAATTCTGCAGGATCCCACTGCACCAAGGGGAGCTACACTGTCTGTGGCAGCCCCCCTCCCCCTCTGTCAACCCTATCCCCAACCCCCCTCCTTTGCTCTGGGGAAGGCTCGGTGGGTGGAGGGGGGTAGCAGGAGCATCATGCCGTGGTACTGGAGGGTGCTCTCCTCCACACAGACACACACACTCGCTTGATAATGACATTGGCAGTGAGAGATGCTGGTTTAATTGTGCCCAAATAATGTAGTTGACTATAGTGAAGCTACATGAAATATACCAACAAATACATCAGTAACAACAGCCAATACTGAAAAGACCTGAACTGGGATGGATCTATACAGTTTATTGACTTTTTAACCAAGGGTGAAACAAAGTGTTTCAAAACATAAATCTGGGGGAAATTATCTTGAGAATTTGATAATAAAACTGTTCTTTATTAGGTTCTTACTTTTATACTTTCAGTTTTGTGAATAATGTTCTCCATGGAACAATACCACTATCTAAGTTCATGGGCTAGTTTACTGAGACCAGAGAACAAAGCTAAAAGAGTAACATGACTAAAATATAGCATTTTTCACATTGTGTGCACTTTAATATCTGGCTGTTACTTGACTGGGACGTAATGACCTCCCACTAAGCTGAGTTAGAATTGCTGCAGGCCCCTCTTAACATTTTCTCCTAATACCCCTCCAGCTCTGAACCAATCCTCTTCTTTATCCCTTTATGGTAGGTTAAATGTGATGCTTGGCTGGGCAATTGAGGCTTCTTTCTCTCTCTCTCGATCTCTCTCTCTCTCTCTCTCTCTCTCTCTCTCTCTCTCTCTCTCTCTCTCTCATTCTTTCTTTGGCACTGTGGTGCCAGGCACTCAATAAGCAGACCGGTTTGTGTGAAAGAGCCTGCAAGAGTCCATACTTGGAGACACTGCAAAGGTTACAGTTTAAGATCTCCTTGTGCGCTCTGATACTGTCTGCTGCAGATTGGAGTCCAGTTAGGATATTTTTTGCAGTATAAAGCAGTACAGTTCAGGATAGGGTTAAAGTAAGAGGTAGACAAGTGGCAAAACAAAACCTTATTTATAACAGGAACAGATTATAATGAATGGTCAAGTCAGAGTTTTCTGGCTTGCCTTATGAACAACTGGTATGGTGCTCTTGGAGGTATTCCAATGGACGCACTTGAACCGTTAAATCAGTTTGAAAATTAAGTCATAGACTGCTTTATTGAACATATCACTTGCTCAGTTAAAAAAAAAACAAAAAAAAAACAGTTTATCGCTTACAACGAAGTCCTTCTTACCATGGAAATGCTGCTATCTGGAAAATCTCTCTCTCTCTCTCTCTCTCTCTCTCTCTCTCTCTCTCTCTCTCTCTCTCTCTCTCTCTCTATATATATATATATATATATATATATATATATATATATATATGGCTTTTCTTCCCAAGGTTTTGCCCTGTGTCATTGAGTGACATGGTTAATAGTGTTTTGCAGACCACTGTTCACTGTGCAGACTCCCGCTATCCTATCCCTGCAGAATTGGATTAAATTGGGTTATACAGACAATGACAGCTAATAATTAAGACACTTAATAGGATCACAAGATATTTTAATAGTCAAACTAATTTATAAGAGCTAAGAAATAAGCAGGGGGGGTGTCCACGTTGCTAGTACTTATTTTAGAAGCTCCTTCTACCCCGAGTGTGAAATAGCCAAGATCATGCACGAAGACTCCATGCAATGTGATGCTCTGAGGACAATGTTTCCCCTACAACGCCTTAAACCTTGAGCCAAGACATCAAGGTCAAAACAAAGACAAGGTTTTGTTTGGCTGTCGGTTATTTTCCATTAAGTTGCTGGCTGTGTGTGTGTGTGTGTGTGTGTGTGTGTGTGTGTGTGTGTGTTCCTGGTACTCTTGCAGCATAGATACTGTGTAGTTGGGTACAGGGGTTTCCTGGAAGCATTTTTGTCCTCTGTTAGCGGACCACACGATTCCTCACATGCGATACAGTTAAAGAAGTGAATGTAGGCTACAACATTAGAAGTGTTCACTAGGTTTCGTGTGCACTTGGGTTTTTCTCGTTCGCCTCAGCGGCAGCAGGGCGTATTCACTTCTCATCCCAATGTGAGAAGGAAAAAAAAATGACACGGAGATTCATTTCATCTCGTTGTAAGCCATTTTCCACACCAGGGTTTGGGTTTATCGTGATTAATTGATCATATATTATGCTTTTGGTTGAGAAACTTGCGTTTTTAATCACAACTAATGGCGATATTTTGGCAGTTCTTGTTCATGACCATATAAGGTCGGGTAGCTGTGGCGTTGCTGCTTCGCCATAGGCTGACTGTTGCCGCCTCGCGCAACACTTTAACCCTTTACTTGCTAAATTTTATTCGCTGGCTGCCGTCGCAATAAAAAATGAACTGCCCCGAAACGTCTTTTTTGTACGTAATGATGAACACCCGTCACTGTAATCTGTAGTATACTGTGTGGTATGTGTTGCAGTGTCAGTTCATTAAAGCAGAGAGGCGCCTGGACGCTCTTGTGTTTGCGCACACTTCCCGGAGGTTTCTGTCTGAGGCATGTTACTATCTGAAACCGCACGTGCACTGCACATTTCTGTGCTCTGCGCTCTTCATTCGTACTCAAGAGTATGTAGATGCCCTTGAATGGTCTGATTGACTTAAAAATCGAGTTTGAATATATATATATATATATATATATATATATATATATATATATATATATATATATATATATATATAAAATAGAGCCAAATTAGTTAGGCTGTATAAAAAGAATAAATAGCTTCACTGACCTCCACTTCTAGTAATTAGCTTGTATTAATAAATGGCTATTTAATAAAGATGTATTCAGCACTAATAGAGTTCGGAACTAATATAAAAACTAATTGGACTACATTCTCAAAAATAAAGGTACTTAACTATACCTTGTCTCTGGGGTGGTGCACATCTTTTTTATTTTTATATATTTAGTAGCATATATATCTGTTACTGTTATATATCTGTTACCTGGGAAGGTGCATGGGCTGTACTGTTGAGTAGCTTTCAGAGTAATGCTTTAAAGGCATCTCAGTGGTCTTTAAAGTCTAATTATGTACCTTAAATTAAGTTTAAGGTATATGGATACATAGAATACTGAAGGGGTAGTGTACCCCTGATGGTGCCACCCCAAAGAAGAAGAAAAGTACAGTTTAATTAGCTTTATCTCTGACAGTGTATGCCTATTTGTAGGCTATAGATTATAAAATGTGGATTGCATAAAGTCAAATGGTGACTTTAAATCTGAAAGCATCTGATTGCAATGTCAGTTTTATAGGCCTGTACCAGAGGGTTTGATGTCACAACACAAAATTGTGACAGCTTAAATTTAGGCTACTTCTGGATTTACATCATTACATAACTGCATTAGATAATAACGGATCTTTTCTAGTATCAGGGTTGTTGTTTTGTTTTTTTTAATGACAGTCTGTTCAGGTAGTCCTAATATGTGTGCAAAATGTCTGAAGCATGACATGGCAAAAAAAAAAAAAAAAAGATTTTGGTCAGTTGTCTTAGACTGCTGTGAAAACATCTAATGCTCTGCCTGGATGTCCTAACAGATATGGATATAAATAGCTTATTCTGGGTTTTCTATAATAAATTAAGTAGTGGGGGAGTGCAAGTGGAAACGGGATGATTTATTTATTTATTTATTTAGTTAGTTAGTTAGTTAAACGAGGCAATGCCTATGCAGATGATAATATGTATGTTAATTAGGTCTATGTGCTTTGCATTTGCACGCAATGAAGTGTGTGCATGGATTAATCTGAAGCAGCAGCAGAAAGATATTTAGTCATGCAGTTGTGCGCAGCAGCTCGGCTCTCTGCACTCGTGGGGTTTCAGTTGAGTCTCCCTCCTCCTCCTCCTGCTCCTCCTGCTCCTCCACCTCCTCCCCGCGCTGACGTCACGCGCCTGCCTGGCTATTGCGCGAACTATTTTCTGTAGCAACAGCAGTGAGTGTATTTCACCCACTTACCGCTAACGAGCTCCGAAATACGAGCAAGGGTCAGGGAGAGAGAGAGAGGGAGAAGGAGAGGGAGGGTTAGCGAAAGAATTCATCTGAGCCACAGCGGCTGTAAAACTCACCATAAAAAAATAATCATAAAAAATACTGCTAACGCATCAACGGGTTGAACGCGAAGAGAGGGGGAAATCATCGCGCTCTCGCTTCGCGCGTCTCGGAGCGAGAAATGGATCTACCTGCCGTCGGAGAGCACGTCTTCGCGGTGGAGGGCATCGAGAAGAAGCGCATACGGAAGGTAAAATATGTGCATGCAAAAGACTACAATACTGCTGTGTGTGTGTGTGTGTGTGTGTTTTAAACACGATTCTTTTGCGATCACAGGGTAGAACCGAATATCTGGTGAAGTGGAGAGGATGGTCGCCGAGGTAAGTGCTCATTTTGTACATCTGCACTCACTGCCTTTGCTCGAGCAGATTAAAAAAAAATAAAAATCTGGCATACAGTGTAGTGTGTGTGTGTGTGGCGCCCAGCGCGCGAGAGCTGTTAGCGCGAGGGTTGTGTGTGTGCGCGCGCGTGTGTGTGTGTTTCAAACACAGCCACGGATTCCATCACTAATTTATGCGGGCTTAAAGAAGGGGTAACCTTCTAGCATGTTATCCGATTTTAATGATTTGTGCATAAGCCAGTGGACCCAGTGGAAAGTAAGCTTGCGGGGACGTTAACATGGCCACCACGTCGCTTTGCTTTTTGGGTTGACTGCATAAAATATTCCTGCCTCTCATAATAAAGAGGCACACCATATTATTTTGAAAGGAATTTCTAATCTTTCTTAGGTCTATTTACTGGATATTCCCTTAGTTGAATTATTCGTTTAGTAAGCGCGAGTTTAAAAGCACAAAATGGATATTTCGCTATTTTCTTTCTCCAGACGCTGCATTAGCCGATAGCTTGTTTGATTCCATACTGATTTTTTAAATAATTTATTTATTTGACAGATACAACACATGGGAACCGGAGGAGAACATCCTCGACCCGCGCCTTCTCGTCGCCTTCCAAAACAGGTGAGAGTGAAAGCCGGGTTAAGTGAACTTGAGCCCATGTCCTTATATGGTCATAGGGGGCGGGGCGAGCTCAGACTGCAGCCTGTCGCAGGCCCTCCAGTGGAAGATTGATTGCAGCCCCTTCAGCAAGGCCTGACGACTACAAAGCTTCCCTTGATGCGCGCCTTGCTTCGCGTTTTCACATTGTTTATATACCAAACAGTCCTTCACTAATGCTATTCCAAGGCAATGTGGAAAAGTCGAACAATGTAGAATAACACTTCTATGACAAACGCGGGAGAGTGAAGACATGTTATTTATTAACTGACGGCAGCAGGGAAAAGTTACATGGCACCAAAGAGAGAAAGAACTGTCATGCTAACAATTTAAATATGTACGGTATGGCAGACCACATCAGAACGAATTTTATCAGAGGATAATAGATGTAGATAATATAATAATATTATATTAATAGAAAGCAAGTTCAGAGAGAATGAGAACTAACAAAATGAGAAACAGCATGCAAAACAGAGCCTGTCAGGAAAGATTCCACCCTTTCATTCCATTCATTTTCTGTTTATTGAGAGAGGTGGTGTGGAACTTTCCTAGCAAGTGTAGTGTTGACAGTGTTTTGTGTACACATGTTTGACCAAGGGAATAACTGACATGAGAGTATGCTCAGTGGTATTAATGTCATTTGAGAAAATATCTGGGGTTCGGCTTTAGTTTCATTATGATGTGCCTATGGTCTAATACGGCATCATGTGTGCATGTAATTTCCGCATTCTCTCACACCGATCGGTCGATTATAAAAGGCTTGCAGCAACTATTGGCCAAATTCCTGCCTCTCAACCATTAGCCTACTCTCAGCGAACGTGCAAAGGTGAAGTGCTGTTGTATACGGCATCAAACAGTTGCTCGACAGTAGCAGCAAATGACAGCTGTCCTGAGTCGAGACAATGCCCATGGCCATATAAGGTCATTTTTAATTTCATGTTATCACATTGCATCGTATTACATGGTCATTCAAATGTGTAAATAATGGCAGAAGGGGCGGAAGGTACACTCGTGACATCTAATATTTTATTTTATTCCATGGACATTCGAAAGAATTTATATATATTCATTTGATGTTAATAGTGTGTCTTTTTCAGTGTATTAAATCTGCATTCATAGTAACACTGTTTTGAACGCTATTAAGACATGAAATAAAAGGTGTCCTCTTTTTGGAAAACCAGAATATGGACACCCTAGCTTTTGTGATGTAGTGTTACCTGCATCAGGGACAGTAATCTTTTATTTATGAATTTATCTATTTATTTAAACAAATCCAAATATTGAACATGTTTTAAGCTCTAAAATAAGCTCTAAATAAAACCATTTTAGGCAATATTTCTTTTCTCTTGAGTTTATTTACAGATGTGACCTTGAAGTAATCCAAAAGTAATCAGATTACATTACTTTCATATTGTGATACTTGGATTACGTTAATGATGACAGGTTTTATAAAGTAATTTGTAACTGTAACTAAATATTTTTTTTTAAGTAACCCTCCCAACCCTGTATATATATTGTATCTTGTTTGTGTCAGTGCTTATCTAAAAAAGTCAGTGTTGTTTCTAAGAATATCAGCAGTAGGCTGCAAGGTCAAACACAAGCAAACTGAATTATACAGTTGACAAGTGAGTAAAGTAAGGCATTATCTTGCATATGTTTAAATGTTTGCCAGTTACTTTAACTTTACTTTAACATTAATCTTCAAGCAAATGCCACTGATTAGTCTTCTAAAGGAAGTAGTCTTCCTACAGTGTCTCACAACAATAATGTGTTTGGTTTTAGAGAGAGACAGGAGCAGCAGATGGGATATCGCAAAAGAGGACCTAAACCCAAACATCTTCTGATCCAGGTAAGAATTAGCTAACTAAATTAATTCATTTATAACTTTATTCTGAGATATTTTTTGTAGTACTTTTAACCTTGTTGTATTTTAAGACATTAAGATAATGTTTGCACGTTATTTATGTTAAGGATATATTTTTCTTGTGACGCATGGTAGCATTTTACTAGGAATGACTAATTCCATATGCGGAACAGCCTCTTCAGTGTGGCGCTCTCCTAATGTCCTGAGCTGCTGGAAGACAAATGATAGTGTCATAGATACATAATGTATAACTACTGCTGTGCAACTTACACTTAAAGTGCAGCTCTGTCTCTTGCAGCCTGTCTCTGTGTCTAGTATTTCATTGATTCAAATCCAGATATGTGTAGTAAATACAGTACCAGAGAATATCAGTCCAGTTTTCATTTAATGGTTCCTCCCTTTATTCCAGTTACCTGCATTTGCACGGAGGTCAAGCATCCTTGCTGATCTTCAGGAGACATCACTAGATGAGGAGAACCAGTTCAAACTGGATTCACTTCAGATGCACCGGTCACAGCCTCAGCATTACCAGCTCAATAGCAAAAAACATCACCAGTACCAGCCCAACGGCAAGGAGATCCCAGCAGAAGCTCACACTAATGGCAAGAAGAAGCACTTCTATCAGCTAAACAGCAAGAAACACCATCATTACCAACCAGACCCTAAGATGTATGACCAGCAAACCACAAAGCCTAAAGAGGTTAAAGGGCATGACCCATCTATTAAAGGATGGAACCTCCCTCCAGCCTTGCAACAGAAATGGGTGCGTGACAAGGACACTGGTAGCTTGAATAAAGTGAAAGATCTAGCTACGGAGCATAAGCAACTGCTTATTCCCGCTAACAAAGAAGACCAAATGGTAAAGACAACCTCAAAGGATCCTTTGCTTTCCAGTGGCATCAGCAGTAAGATGAAGATCATCAGGAACAAAAACAAAAATGGCAGAATTGTCATTGTCATGAGCAAGTACATGGATAATGGGGTCCAGCCTTCCAAAGTGAAAAACAGGGATTCTCCCGGAACAGAGAAACCAAAACAAACTGAGGAGTCTATAAATGGCAATGCAGCCAATCTTGTAAAAGTGACAGCAGGGCAGGACAATGGTGCTTCTATCCACTCAGGAGACAGTGCATGTGTTACCAGTGAATTTGTTCACAAAGTGCCCCACAAAAAGTTTGAGCTCGCAAAAGCAAAATTGAACACTGAGGCAGGTCACAGAACAGAACAAGACATGAATAAGATCAATTTATCACACAATCACTCTCTGCAACTGTCCACCAAAACTAGGTCTTCACCCATATCAGCTGGGGAAGACACTCCATCGCAAAAGGACTCCACCAACCACCATCTCAGCCATCGTAAACGGAACCTGTCAGAACCTAACAAGCCGGCAAGTGATTGTAAGAAGTTCCTCAGCTCCAGAAGTATCAGTGCTCCCAATCCGGTCATCTTTTCCCCTCAGAGGGAACCTATAGACCTGCACTGTTCTGGCCAAATCAACAGTAGGGGCTACAGCTACAATGTTACCAACAGCATTCCAGATGAACCAATCGACTTAAGCTGTGGGAGGACTAGGTATGCAGAAGTGCCCACAGAGTCCCATGTCGCAGTGGATAACACACCTGAGGCTTCAGAAAAGTCAGAAGAACCAGTCAGCTATTTTAAGCCATTTTCAGGTAACATCATCATTACGGATGTCACCACAAACTGTCTGACTGTGACCTTTAAGGAATATGTCTCCGTTTAACAGCCTTCAATTTGATACACTGAGGACTGCTGCCACTTCTATGGAATTGTAGATATGTAATTATTAGAAGAATTGTGTACATATGTATCTATAATTTTTAATGTATGGAAATGTTTTTCTTGTGGTGTAGGTTTTTTAAATTTAATTTGGAATATGTTCAGGCCTGTACGTGCACAGATTAAAATGGAGTGTTGTGAATGTTTAAAGACAGGTACAGTCTGTACTCTGAATAAATCAATATGCGAGAACATGCTGAACTTAAGAAGTTGTTAAAGCATCACTGAGCAAGCACTTACTTAATTTCCAGACCTTGCACACTAAATGGAAATGGCCGTTACAGAGACACGTGTGCTTCATCTTTAGCACTGTTTGAACCATCCCTTTTTAAAGACTGTACTTCCTTTTTAACACAGTGCAAACACATGGTTTTACAATATGACTCTTTTCTTGCAACTGAGTCTGTGGCATTTTAGGCGGTTAAAACTTATTCTAATGTCAGATGGATATTCAGGGTGTTTTGCAAAGTTGTTTTTTTTCCCTCTAATATATATTTTACTTAAAGCCACACTTGCATTTCTGTATAGTTGATTCTGTTGTGAAAGATGCAGGTCTTTGCTGTGCAATGTTGAAATAGCCTCAGTCAGACACACCACTGTTTGTCCGTTTGGTTATCTTCACTTACCCATTGAATGTGTAAGCTGCACTTTGCCATCAGTTAAGATGTTTTGAAGAAGGCCTGAATGACACTGGGTAGATGTTCCCTTTCATACTGTGGTTAAATGTCATACTGATTAACTTGTACACCATCATTTTTGTGTGTGTGTGAGCAGTATATACAGTAGAAATGTTTCCTGAGAGTCTACATATTACTTCATATTTAACTGCTGAAATGGTTCTTATTTTTATGCCATGATTTTTGCCATGGTGTGACATACTAATAACAATGTATGACCAAACAACTTATTTTAGACAATTTGTAACCCTGTAGCACATAATATTGTAAAACTGCTGCTAAAGTGTATTACTTAGCTGAAGTAATATGTTATGGGAAAATGCAGAATATGCTGTAGTCAACATTAGAGTCTAAATTTGCCTTAAATGAACAAAGTAATAATACTAGTTTATCAATATTTTACAAAGCTTATTGTAGTGAAACAATCATAGTCAGTACCGTATCCAGACAGTAAATGTATCAGGCTTTTTGAGTGGACCTGACTTAACACTCGTGACTATAGTTATGACAGACCTTTATCCATGGAACTGACAAATCTGTCAGTGTAGATGTGGTCACCAGATTTGGCTTGATATCTGGAAGCACAACAAATGCAACAATACCAAAAACAAGACCATGAATTATTTGGTACTTTGATCATCAATGATATTTTAGAAAGGTGGATAGGTTCATTCAGACAGAGGTGTGGTTGATTCATTGTTTAATTTTGCAGATCTTAAACTATATGCCTGTGATAACTGCCAATATGACAACAGAGGGAGTCTACTACTATTTACATGTATCAAGAAAGTTGTTCATTTCAGAAACTGCCCTCCGATTCAAAAATACCATTGCAATTATATATATAAAAATAATTAACAAATACCATCTTTAATAAATCACATCATGATGTTTCAGAACTTGTGTGCTGTCTTTTTGACCATACAAAAACAAGGACACTCCTAAGAAAACGTGCTATTTATTGTGTGGTGTTTCATCAGCCTTGGAGCTCATCTTCAACTTTAAATGGTACTCTTGAGTTATTAGTAGCCTGAAGCTTAACATTTCAATGTTCTTCACACTATGTTGACAGCTTATCAGTGACAGCAGCACTGTTCAAAATAAGCACAATCACACTTGGATAACCCGCTACCAACGACAAACCCTCTCTTTAATTAAAGCCTTAGGCCTAAAACTTGGAAAGGGTTATATGGACCTAAATGGAACAAAAGTTTCTTAACAGAAACAGTATATAGTCTCAACAGTATAAATCTTTAAAGAATGACCAACAAAAGCCAGACTTATTTAGGATCATTTGGCAACAGATTTGCATTGAGGTGCTTCATTTATAGCAAGTCTGTAATGTGATATCCACAGTCTTCACATCATTCACATGTGGTAATGCTCTATACAGGCCAAACATGAGTAATTAATGTGGCATTACAGCTTAATGTGTACCATATGTTCCACCACATAACATGTGATTTTAGACACATTTTGGTGAAATGTGACATTCCTAAATAGGAAAGATGTTATGACACACAAGTCACATATTACTTATGTAATGCACAGTGTAATATAAAAAAAATAAATAAATAAATAAAAAAGATCCATGACAAGATTGCCTTTTTGTGTAGCCAGTCTGTAGTTTTCAACATGGAATCTATAGCCGTTTCAAGCATGTAAGAATCACAATATATAGCCTATATTAATAACTTATTAGCAACATTCACGGCTGATCGTTTAGTGCTTCAGTTGTGTTTTGATGTTGGCTAGAGGAAGCAAAATAATAATAATAATAATAATAATAATAATAATAATAATAATAATTTTTTAATGTTGTTTGATACCTCAACATGTCTATTTTATCCTTTGCTCATTAGCCTGCTCTATATCTCTTGAGTAACTCCGTCGTCAGATTTCTACAGAGCTTTCCAGTTTGACCCAGATGTTCGCAGCTGTTCTTCTTACGTTAACAAAAATGGATAAGTACGCAGAAAGAGCATCGTGTCTCATAAAAGTTGATCTAATTGCTCCATTGAACAAAAATGATTTCAGCTAATTGCGAGCTAATTTATTGAAGATCTTATCTCAAAAGTATAGCAGGCATAGTTGAGTATAAAGTTACTGGTAGGCGAATAAATTCACTGTTTGCGCCTATACTTTTCAACGTCGCAAGCTGAATCCTTCATATTAACCGGTTCCAAGTGCGTATTAGATGAAGAGGCTGATTTAAGCTGACAGATGTTCTTCACAGAAGTAGGAGGTATCATGGAGGTAACAGATATCAAGTGGCAGGCTAGGAAACGAAATGAAAAGTCCGAGTCCCGGGATAGTTTTGTTTTAATTACCTTGTAAAGGACACATGCACAGAAGCCAGTGGGATATTCGATTTGGAGAGTCTTAAACGGAACCTGTTAACTGGAGGAGAGATAACCACAAATTATATTTAATTTCGCCAGAAGCTAAAATGACATGTTGGATGTTTGACAGTTAAAAGATAGACTGCGAGACACTATTTACGGCGCGGTGTAGAATATACATTTGGATGTGGCTTGTTCAATTGAAATAGCCTTAAACAGCTCAATTAGTTTGTGAAGTGATACTAGGAATGTACATATACTATATATATATTTTCTCCCCCCGCCTCGGCTTTGACTCCTAACCCATCTAACCCGCAGTATCGGTTCGGAAAGGGACGGACTGCTCTGCGGTGTTCTGCGGTGCGCTGCTATTTCAAAGTTACCTCCATTTCACTGAGTTCCGCTCCCCGTGCATTACATTTCAGCCATTCTTTTACAGTTTATTTGTCACTAATACGTTGCCCAGGAGCGTGCTGAGGCAGTTCTACAGACGTGTAATGTTCACATTGCTTCGTCGGCACGCCGTGAAACGCTAATCAGGGCAACCATTTTTAAAGCGGCCGAAAATGTTGGCGCAGCCGGAGAAAAGAAAATGGCTGTCCTCCTCACGCGCTTATTCACATCACTGAACGTAGGTTGTATAAATAACGCGCCAGGCTGACGCCGTGTGTGTATGTGTGTATGTGTGTGCGTGTGTGTGTGTGTGTGGGGGGGCGGGGGGGGGGGGGGGGGGTGTCAAAAAATGAACCTGGAATGACATCAAGCAGCTGAAGACCGCACACGGATACCCCAAACATAGAGTAGAGCACCGTAGAGGCGATGCATTAATATACACAGGCGATATCCAACTGGTATCAAAACCGTATGTGTGCTTTGTGTTCTGGGAAATTACGGAGCGCCATTAAGTCCCATTAAGCACAAAAATTATTAATTGTTCACCCCGTGCATGGTGTATTTTTTTTTATTCTTTGTGTCACCCTGTCACCTTCGTCCTATTATCCTATTGTCATCCTGGAAGCTTTACAAACACATGCAACATCACATTATAGGGTTGTCTTCAATAGTCATGTTTTAGTTGCACTCATCACCCCCCCCCCCCCCCCCCCCCCCCACTTGCTTTGGTGACTTAAAACAAATGATGTCGTACCTTGTAAGAAAAAAAAACCCGAATGAAATAAATTAAAAACCTAACCAAATAAGGTAGTCTGCACTATAGGTAAATATAGGTGAGCAGTATGCTGGAACGCAGGCTATACCCTATATGTCAACTCACGGTTGGATTTATTGATATTGTTCTTCATACCTTAATCGTATCTGAAATATTTTTGCTAGCATTTCTATAAGCTGTATTTTTTTCCTCCCCGAGGGCGGATCCACAGACAGGTTAAAAGCCAGCCAATGATATTTTTACAGCTCGACTAGCAGCGCTCACGCGCAGCCTTACACAGCACGCGCCATTACAGCGGTCCAATAAGCTGCACACCCAAATAAGGACAAATCCGTTCCGCGGATTATTAAAGATCAGACAGTACAATTATTTTATTTACATAAGTGTGATCATTTCTGCAACGCATTGCATTTCTTCCCGACATAAATGAGATTTTCATGTCAGCGTCTTTGTTCTGAACAGCTCTTTGTTTCTCCCTCTCGAGCTACTTAAAAATCAATAACGCGCGCGCGCGCGCGCACACACACACACACTCACACACACACACACACACACACGCACGCACGCACACAAAAGATACAGAGCTGTCAAGCATTAATATACCCATCACTATGCTTTGTTCACTCTTAATTTAGTGTTTTTTTCTTTTTCTTTCTTTCTTTTTTTTTTTTTTTTTTAAAATGTGTCAGCTGACTAGCTCATGGACTTAATTCTTTATTTTCGTAGACGTGTGGCTGCTCATTTCATGTCAATGTGGATTAAAATGATTATTTATATGGAATGTTATTTCATATTTGTCGGTGCTATTTATTTGTAAGTGCGTTTTTTTTGTGTTTTTTTTTTTGTTTGTTTTTTACTATTGTGTCTAGACTAGGATAATCCTTGAGGCTTTAGATAGGCTACGGGTATTTGCTCTGCATATGATTTCATTTGTTCCGGTTACTGTTTTAATCAAGACATTTCTGCGATTATTTCAATGTGTTTGGGATACAACTATTTTTATTTGATTGTTCGTTCAAAATCGCAAATCGTCCGGCTTTAATGTTCTGAATTCAGAGACCTGGCATCAGTAACCCGTAACACTAACATCAGTTTTAATGGCTAAATAAATATCAGCAAAATTCTGTTTTAAAACAAACAAACAAACAAAAAAAAAAACAAATTCAGAGGACCTTTAGACGATACTTGAATATATGTATTTTTGTGAGATAGCCTAAGTAAATAAACTAATTAGTTAATTAATTAATTAATTGCACGTAATTAATCAAGTTCTATGATATTGTTAGATTTTTTGTTTGTAATTTTTATTTTATTGAGTTCTGACGACACAAATGATAGGCATTATCATCAACACACTATCATGAGTAACCGGAGCTTAAAATCTTTGATTCAATAACACAGAACAATACACAATAATTTCTGCTAGCTTAATTACATTTGTGTGGCAACTCTTAATTTCTCTACCCATTCGTCTGAATTCGCCAGCCCACTTTACAAGCCCTGGCAGGTTTTCAAAGCTTGGCTGAGGACAAATCGCAGAAAATCAAACAAGGTCAGCGTTATTACCGCTCCAGACATATTTTAGTTATGACCCAAATGATGTGGATATTTTTTGTTTTCGACTGAGATATGATTACTCTGCCCGTTTTGCGACTGTGTGACCAGCAGGTGCGCTACATCTAAAGTTGAGCGAAAATCGGTAGCCTAATTATTTTCTTAAAATTATTTGCATTGACTCAGGATTCTGTTGGCTGAGCCAATAAAACATCGGATTCTTGCACTTCTATCCTGCAATACTGCTTTTGCAAAAGAACAAGACAAGCATATTGGAGGGGTGAAATAACCATTAGTGTAATATATCACAGTAGATTTCACGCAGCCCAAAATATAATCATAATCAGACATATTTACAGTCTATTTAGCTTAACATAACTCCAAACCAAATGTGTTTTGACATGATACATAATAATATGTGATTTATTTTATTCTAAATCTTAAATAGGAATTACAAATGAGTAAATCTCATGTTCGGAAGCAATATTTTTTGTGTGTAAAATTACACTGTGTTTGTTTTTTATTTTTATTTTTTAGCTCACACTACTCCTATTTCATTACGTACAAATTAATAGCCTATTTTTTTCATGTTAATCGGTTCATGGTAAGCTTGCAAAAAATGTCTATGACATATCTGTGTGTATTGCACTTAGAACTGGTGTAGTCTTTTATATGTATAGTCTATCCGCACAGACCTGTACAAATAGATTCAGAAATTGTCTTTGTTTATTCAGAATTTAAAATTAATGTATAATATTTGTTCACTGACAACTCTAACAGCAGTTGTTGCTGACCCAACTCCTTATGCTTTTAAATATTGTGTTGTAAAACAAACAAACAAACAAACAAACAAACAAACAAATAACCTAGTTTGGACAACTTGATTTTACTAGGCTGTGAACGTAAAAACTTGTGGTCATGTTAACAGTTATTGAGTTATTGCTTTTTTATTAAGGTCAAAAAGTTATTCTACCAGCAGTTGGTATAACTCAAAAAGCCTAATGCAAAATGTTGTCTTATTTTTCTGGTGACTTATTTGGTTATTTATTTATTTATTTATTTATTAATTTTTTTTTTTACATGTATCTAAATGATCAAACCCCCTGTGTAATCGAAATGTTCTAACGAAATACTCACACGTAAATAAAACTCTGAGTCGCCCACTCATTATTATCCTTACACCTTACTGCTGAATTCAGAAAGGATGTTTTTAATCAATGGCATAAACGCTAGAAATTGAGCAACTGCAAGAAAATTCTCTAGAGTTTAGTCAATTACTCAATTATTCCGCGTTCTGAGATTATGATAATAGTCAATTATAATTAATTACTGACTGTAGTATTCATATAGTTATTAATTAAGTATTAATATATGGCATACCGTAGCGCATATATGTTTTTATATTTCAATAAGATCAGAAACAATATTTGCATTCTTCAAAAAAAGAAAAAAAGAGAAAAAAAACAACAACAAAAAGGTCGCATCGTCCCACTCAAGACCCGAAATAAACTTCAATTTAGGGAACTAAAAACGGGCCTCTAAAGAACAACAAAAACATTCTTCAATACCACTGAGTTTGCTGAACGTAGCCATTTTGCTGTTTATCCACTGTGTCCAAAATTTTTCGACAATAATAACAACTGCAATTTACCGCAATACCTAATTAAATATCTAACTAAATAGGCAAATAATTTACACTAACAAAAACAAAAATACATAATTACTGCTATTATTGTTATTATTATTATTATTATTATTATTATTAGTAGTAGTAGTAGTAGTAGTAGTAGTAGTAGTATTACTGTTATTACTTTTTTATTATTATTAGTAGAAGTAGTAATAGTAGTAGTAGTAGTAGTAGTAGTATTACTGTTGTTGTTGTTATTATTATTATTATTATTATTATTAGTTGTAGTAGTAGTAGTAGTAGTAGTAGTAGTAGTATTACTGTTATTATTATTATTTTTATTATTATTAGTAGTAGTGGTAATAGTAGTATTAGTAGTAGTACTGTTATTATTATTATTATTATTATTATTATTATTATTATTATTAGTAGTAGTAGTAGTAGTAGTAGTAGTAGGCTAGTAGTAATAGTAGTAGTAATAGTAGTAGTAGGCTAGTAGAAGGTTATTGTTGTTGTTGTTGTTGTTGTTGTTGTTGTTGTTGTTGTTGGGCTTTAATTATTCTATAAGCATAACAGATTAACTTGAGACCCACTGAGAATAAATAAGATGTTTATTTGAGTACGCTTTGGATAAAAAGCGCTATATAAGTGCAGACCATTTACCCTTTTCAAACTGTTATTACGCTTAGGTTATAACCTACTTAACATCAGTTAAAACAAAAATATATAATAATCACAATAACTAGGCATTCATGGGCAAACTGTGATTATTACCTATTTATTATTGTTTTATTTAAGGTTACATGCGTATCACTTCTAACGCTCTTCAGGATTACTTTGGTTTCATTACAGTCTCAGCCCGGGTTTTATGCTGAGTGGGATTTAAAAAAAAAAAAAAAAAAAATCATTAATCAGTAGGTTTTTTAAATAGAAATGTACATAAATTGAGAAATTTCTGAGAATCACGGCCCAACATAACAAGGCTACGCGCCACAGCGGAAATAATGGGTAGTTTTTAATTTGTTCCTAATATGGTAGGGGCCTAGTAAAACATAGTCTTATATCTATTTACTCAAAACATAAACGAAAGAAAATGAATTTGGAAGTAATGACAGATTTTATTAGTATAATGTGTACATTTTAGGATCTAGATAAGCATGTGATCAGATTAAAAGGGCGGCCACACACAGGGACACATACTCACATATACTTTTATTATTATTATTATTATTATTATTAAAATATTATTATTATTATTATCAGCAAATCATTAGACTGTGAACATTCCCACTGTTACAAAGAAGACTACAAAATTTAGACGATAAACAACTGAACACTAAACGAAATAGTTAGCCGTTAGTAGTCAAAAATAGGACCAGTGACTCTGTTTAACGCAAGCTGTTTGTATATTCAGCACTGCAGGTCATATTTGACGACAAACAGGCTAATGGGCCTAAAACAAAACTGAACGTGGTTTGCATGATCCATGTTTTTTCTTCTTTGTTTTTCAGCGGCAACTGAAATTAAACTTCGGCCTACACGCAAAAGTAAAAACCATGAACGACAGCCAGATTTCCATCGGGCTCTGTTCAACCTCAAGCGCTGTTTTATGGTTCGTCACTTCCTCGAAAAGACAGCGTGGCTCCTCCCCTCCCTTAGCAACTACATTCGCGTAGCAACCTCTCGACCAATAGACTCTTCCAAATACGGTCCCACCGACTCCGGTCCCATGGCAACAATTTAGAACGTGATGACGTATCATTCAATGAGTATTATGGGCTGTCCGTGATTATACTGGCCGAGGTTGTGGCGGAGAAAAAAAAAAAAAACCCGTGGGACAGAAGTAAACATGGAGCTCTCCGCCGTCGGGGAGAGGGTTTTCGCGGCTGAATCCATCATCAAGCGACGCATAAGAAGAGTATGTATACAACTTTGGCCTTTTTGCTTCATTGTTTTTTTTACTTTTGTTACAACGAAGGTTTGAGATTCGTTCATGTCCTGAAGGTTTGGCAAGTTGAACGTTGAACGCTAGCTAGCTAGCGAGCCTAGCATGCTAATTGATTGGTCGTGTTTTAGCTGTCATGCGTTCTCTTACAGGGGCGGATGGAGTATCTGGTGAAATGGAAAGGCTGGTCTCAGAAGTGAGTAGCACAAACCCTGTGTGTCATGGAGGCGAAAGGCTGCACTCATATTTATCTAGTCCTGCTAACGCTAACGCTAGAGGATGCTACCAAGCTGAATGCTAGCAGCTCAGAAGCCGAAACGGTGCGTAACGGGCTTCGGGATTCGGTGCTAAGACGTTAGCTGACGTTAGACGGCCAACTGTGGGGTTAGCATACTCGCTAATTCGCGGAAACTACGAGCTGATTCACTTGCTCGTGCGCTAGATGCAGATTACTCACGGGTCGTTTAAAACGAATGCTAAGATTGTTCGTGTTTCTTTTTTTTCTTTCTTTTTTTTTTTTTTTTAAACTGCGTTGATGGTATTGATGTACGTTTTCGTTACAGATACAGCACCTGGGAGCCTGAGGAAAATATTCTGGATGAACGTCTGTTCGCTGCTTTCGATGAGAGGTTAGTGCAATTAAAAAAGAATTTCCTAAACACACGTACAAATATTATTTGCCGCTTGACTAATAGCTGACAGTTTGTTTTTTCCTTCTAGAGAGCGCGAGAGGGAATTGTATGGTCCGAAAAAAAGAGGACCGAAACCAGAAACTTTCTTATTGAAGGTGAGAAAATGCACAACTTCTGTTTAAACCCTCAGTTCAAACGCCTTACCAAAACCTTTAACTTCTTGTTTTTAACCTGAGCCCCATTCAGTGTCTGACCTTAGTTTGTTATATGAAGTAATTCGTTGTTTTAAGAGTTACATTTTTTATCTTTACCATGTTGGCCATCTAAGCTCTGGGCAGGTCTTTGTGAGGAGTCTTCAGTGTTTTTTTTTTTTTTTTTTTTTTTTTTTTTTCCCCCCAGAACCAGTTTGCCTAGTTGTATGTTTTGATAATATACATTAATTGGTTATATGCACTAATCACATTTTTTAAAAATAAATAATTACAGGCAAAAGCCAAAGCCAAAAGTGATGAATTCCGAAGGGAAATGTCACGAGAGATTCGAGTTTCGTTCCCAGTCGCAGAACCAGTTGTCACACCACGAGCTCGAGAAGGTCTAAGAACAGTCGTGCCTACTATCTTCCCTCCAAGCACTGTCAACAGGGGAGAAAGTGTCCGTGTTCGATCACCAGAGCCAGAGAGAAGACCTCGACCTCCCTTATCTCCAACACACAGCCTTTTGGACCCAGTAAATACACCAAAAAAGAGAGGACCAAAACCAAAGTTGCGTTTCCCTGTTAGCGCCCCTAGCAGCAGTTATTCACCCACTGAATCTCTGAAGAGGAGAGCAGACGAACATTTATCTTTTAGTCCAGCTAAAATGTCCAGGCCTGCTCATCATTCAGGAGAATCATCCAACTGCAGTCTTATCCAGTTAACTCAGAGGTTTCAGGCAGAAAGTGGTAAGTCTCCAAAACAGCTTGGTTGTGGATCGAGTGGCAGTGTTGCTCTTGGAGGCACTCTGCGAAAAACAGCTCATGATATGTTGCGACATGGCACAAAGCATTTCTCAAGTGGCCCGTCAGTTGCACACACCAAGAGGAAACATCTTTCCAAAAATAGTTTATTTCAGCCTGATGACCTGCCCATTGATCGCTTGTCTCCGAAATATCCCGTGCCACAGAATCCTGGAGATGAAGATGAGGAATCCTGGTCACCCTGCCTAAAGAACATGGAGAAAATTACTGTGACAGATATAACCAGCAACTCGTTGACTGTAACGATTAAGGAGAGCTCAACAGACCAAGGCTTCTTCAAAGAACAGAGATGACTTATGTTTTTCTTGGTCAGCTGATGTAAATAACTATGAAATATCTATCCATTAACAGTCTATGTTTCTATAATTTCTAGACTAACTGTAAAGCACGTCTTGCAATCATGTAAATATGTAACGGAAAAAAATAGTCTGAATATACATTTCCATTCATATTTTCTATGAAAATGAAGTTTATTTTTTTTACTTCCCAAGGTATCTGTAATGTCCAGAGATCATTTAGCCTTCGTCTTCAGCAGTACGGGCATATAGGCGCATACTTTCAATTAAACGCACTGCATAGTTCAACGTGCGAAACTGCAGACTAGCATACTAAATAATAGCACCACCGTGCAGCACGTGCTGTGGATGTATGCTGCTTAGTACGCTAGTATGGGTTTCGCGGGTATAGACGATGGGCCTCTTTCAACGCACGGCACCTTTTATCCGGGGGGAACCAGTAAGTTCCTCCTGTATTATCCCCTGTGTTATTTACTGTATTGTATGAATATAGAGTTTGTGTATATTTGAAGGTCTGGCATTGTCGTGTATTAAAAAGCACAAAGTAAATATGAATATAAATGCTGACCAAACTATGGAAAATTGCCTGTAGTCTGAAGTTCTTATCATTTTTGGTGTTCATATGTATATGTAATATAATATGTATCTGTGACCCGCATATAGTTTCGATCAAATAGTGAATTTTAATGCGGTTCCGGTGCTAAAGTTGCTTAGGCTATTTTCCGATTATAGCCTATTTTGTAAACTGAGCATGTTTTAATATATCCAAAGTGACAATTTTATTTATATAGCCTATGTATAATAATAATAAAGGCCTGTAAAAAAAAAAAATAAAAAAAAATATATGTATATATATATATATTAACCTTGACATACATTTCAAAAGAATTTCCTATTAAATTCTTGTGAAACAAGCCACTTAAGAACGAAATATAATAATATATTAGATACAAAAAAACATACACAGGATTATTTAAAAATAAATAAATCAATTTTCAACTACTGAGATAAGTTATTAGTCAGTGTTAGTCACTGCATTGTTAATCAGTAATAATTTCGGGGAGGTTTTCTGCCCGAACAGTCACTGAAGTAAATAAATAAACTAGTTGCGTCCCTCCCTAAACACATTTCTTGATTGTTACAATTGAATATCCTTCCAGATAATACCTCGGCAACTTTAGGTATTCCTTAATAATATACAATAACGACAATATAATTACGAATTTGCGCGAATTTCCCTGAGTTTACAGGGAAGTTAAAAAATGCTTAAAGAGCATGCATCACCGGAGAAATGAAAACTTTTTACTGCGTCTCAGTGGGAGTTTGCATCTGCTGTTAGAGAAACCGTGTAATGTTTCTGGAAGTCCAGCTCCCGCTGTGTGCTTCTCCCTTTTCATCGCACGTCTTGATTAAGTGTCGGGTTGATTGATGCGGTCCCGAGAGTTCCGGTTAAAAAAAAATCGGATTATCGGTTTCACGGTTATTAATAAAAAAAGGTATAGCATTGCCTACCTCATATAGGGCTTTCAAAACACTTCGTGTGTATAACAAATCTAAAATAATCGTATTTTCAATAAAAGCAGAACTTCCCGTGGGTATTAGCTGAACGCTCACACTGAACAATTAGTTCTCACAGGCCAAAAAAAAAAAAAGAAGAAAAAATAAAACAAACCAAAAATCCGTTTTGTACCCCAAGGTTTACTACAAGTGGTAGCTATACACAGGCCTAATGCAGCTTGAATGATCTCTGAGACTATTTATGTGAGCTGATTTATATGCGCATACATAGCCTGAAGCTGAAGAAACTCCAAACAACAACACAGAAATGACCAGTTTTGTTAGTATTATTATTATAACAATAATCACAGGCCTAATGCTGCTTAGGCAGTCAATAATTCAGTGAGATAATTTGTAGCCTTTAGGAAAATGAGTTGTCCTACTGTCTGTGTCAACAAATTCTCCTAAAGTGGACTATAAAATAAATGTATTAAGCTGTATAACATGGCATAGCTATGGCATAAGAAAGTTTAAAATATTCTCATAGCCTATTTCCGTTATAAGGGCAAAAAGGATGGAAAGCGAAAACGCCTGTTTTTATTTATTATTTAAAAAGAAAAAAGAAATTCAGCCTATAGAAAGCTTGAAACTGATTAATACACAGCAATATGTTTAACGAAACGTGATGCCGAGCTCTCAGGGATTACACTCAGAAATACAAGTATAAGACTGTACTTTTCCTTGTCACTGTAGGCTATACTTGATAGTATTACCTGTGTGCCTTTAGCGCGTATCTTTTACTTGAAAACGTGAATGTAGGCCTAGTGTAAATTAAAAATAATAATTTAAGTTTCAGAATCGGATTTTAAGGACCGTTATTCTAATCTATAATCTAATGATAATCTAATGTGCAAAACACCTTCCCAGTTAAAAGATACCCACAAAAGGCACAAAACAGGCACCATGAATAATCAGTACAGTTTGGTACCGTTATTTATGAGTATGTAGGTCGAAAGCGATTTCAGATAGCCACCTCTTTGCGGTTTATTGATTTTCCCCGCACGGGTGAGTGTTTAAGGGATTTTTCTTAAGAAGTCGTTACAAATTCGACTGAATTTATACCGGGGAAAGCCCTGGGAATATCCTCTGATTTACGTCATTCGGAAATGTTGGTCACAGATCGGTCAGAATCTAGTTCTGACCTTGATCCCGATTTAATTCCTATTCCCAGATGAGTTTTCAAAACCGCACAAATCCACAAGATGTCGCCATGATCTCACTTCAAAAGATTGCGCGCGCACACAAACCCCCCCCCCCCCCCCCCCCCCCCCCCACTGCTGAATTAACTCTTTAATTAACACCCGAAGTATTCATTAACTCAATTTGGACACAAATAGGCTAGAGACTGAAGGAGTTATCGCAAAACATAGCCTACTTTTTCCACTCATTTCAGTACACAGTAAGTGAATAGGTTCATTTCGGAGCTAATAAATGAATAATGAACGTAAAAGGAGTATTATAGCCTATATAAAATATTGCCTATACAACCAAACAAGCTCGTGAGTCACATGTCCTGGTGAATTAACAGTGCATTCTAAAACAGAGCTTCAGATTAAGTTTCCCTTCTCCCGTTCCCATCGTTTAACTATAGCCTACTCATGTGACACATGAGATGACATGACACATGACATGTATAGCTGAGCCTATGTTTAAATCGTGTCTGTGGCTCAGCCTTTAAGGTCGGCTCACATGTTAACTCCTTAAGATGTTTTATTTTAACTCAGATATCCGAGAGCTGAAGTGCTAAATGAGCCTGAATTAATCATAAATAATAAACTCTACCTTGTAAAGCAGTAGTGACGACACCAACAGGGATATTCTCTCTCTCTCTCTCTCTCTCTCTCTCTCTCTCTCTCTCTCTCTCTCTCTCTCTCTGAATGTGTGTCTATGTGTGTGTGTGTGTGTGTGTGTGTGTGTGTGTGTGTGTATATATATATATATATATATATATATATATATATATATATATGTATATAATATATATATTACACACACACACACACACAAATACAGAATGACACACATACACACACATGCATCTCTCTCTCTCTCTCTCTGTGTGTGTGTGTGTTAAAAAAAAACCCCACACATAGGCCTTATTGGGTTTTGTCTTGTAAATCAACATCAGGTGGCCTATAGATATTTTTTTTGTATAATTATAACAATACATTTGAACGAACCCAGTCAGCCTGTCTGTCTGTCTGTCTGTCTCTCTCTCTCTAATGAGCCGATGCAGAAGGGTTACAGCTAAACCCCAAAGCATCTGCACAGAGCAGCAGTGTGTTAACTTAATAAATGCCAGTGCCTGAGGGTGGAGTCGACCTCATCACCCTCTCTTGGGGGAGAAAAGCTCAAAAGCCGCCCCTGTTTGCAGTATGGACAGAGTTCTTCACCTCACTAACCAGTGCACCATATCCTGGAGATCTGCAGCATACTGATGCTGTACAGGACAATGTTTCAGCATAATTGCCGCTTCTCCGACATTCATTTGGATTGATATGATACCGAGGGGAAGCTGGTTACTCCAGTACTTGCACATATTGTGTTTTCTTACGTCCTGTACAGCAGATTTATGCAGCTGGAGAGGAAGGTAAGAATAGCACTATAGTATAACGTGACTAATTTAAACATGGTTTCTTGAGACACACTGGTAATTTGTTATTTTTTAAATTTGCATGTAAAGTGCTAGATTATTAGGACGAATGATCAATTATCAGAAAATTTCTTGCGCCGCACAGCTAAAAAAAAAATAACACCCTGTGTAATTTAGTGCAAGACTAGGCATTAAAAAAACTTATTTATTTGTTTGTTTATTTATTGTCTATCTATCTATCTATCTATCTATCTATCTATCTATCTGTTTGTTTATTTGTTTACGTTTAATCGATCATTCTATATGTGTAAAAGTGTCAGGCCAGATTCATATAGCCTGTGATGAAAAACACTGCTAATTGTTAAGCGTTGTTTCTTTGCTTGTTTGTTTGTTTGTTTGTTTGTTTGTTTGTTTGTTTGTACCCAGTGGTCTGGTGGGCTCGCCTCTCTCGGGGTCAGTACAGCAGGTGCGGCTTCGCTGTTCCGCAGGTTCGGTCACGTGGTTTTCCCCGCGCCACGCTCTGCGGATCGTGCTGCAGGCGAACGTGTGGAGCGCGCGCCATGCCGCCGTGTGCGTTAAAGCGCTGCGGGGTTCTCGCGGTGCCGCGATGTACGTGGAGCGAGCGGCGAGCCTGGACCTGTTGCTGCAGGACGGGGAATCTCCGGAGCAGGTACGCTGCTTCCGCGCGCACAAAGCACAGAGTACCGCCATCTTCCTTCAGGCCAGCCCGCAGAGTCGCGCGGGTCCGAGTGTCGTCGGGTTCCGGTATGAGCTGCTGCGCGAAAATAGCAACGTTACAGAGGTTCAAACAAGCACAATGCAAGGTAAAGAAACTCTGTCCAGTTATGAAACCATTTATTTATTCCTATGCATTAACGAGTAATTAATAATTCATGCTGTTTAATATTTCACTCATGAGTTCAGTACACACACACACACGCATTCACCGTCCACTTTAATGGGATCACCTGTACATTTGATCATTCATGAAATAATCTAATCACGTGGCAGCAGCGCAAAGAATAAAACCATGCAAGTCAAGAGCTTCAGTTCACATCAAACATCAGAATGGGAGAAAATGTGATCTTGGTGACTTTGTCCACTTTATTCCAGATGGGCTGGTTTGAGTATTTACGAAACCACCAATCTCTGGGATTTTCACGCACAACAGCCTCTAGAGTTTACACCTAGAATGATGTGGAAAAATAAAGTCTAGTGAGAGGTAGTTCTTTAAGCAAAAAATGCCTTAATGATAAGAGAGGTCAGAGTAGAATGGCCAGACTTGGTTGAGCTGACTCAAGGGTGCTTATATCTCAAATGAGCACCTTTTACAACCGTGGTAAGCACAAAAGCATCTCAGAACGGTACAACATCACATTTAACCTTGAGGTGGATGGGCTACAACAGCAGGAGACCACATCAGGTTGCATTCCTGCCAGCCAGATTATTGGCCAGAGGCGCACAGAAAATGAACAGTTAAAGATTAGGAAAAATGTCACCTGGTCTTTTTCTAATATTCGACTGTCCAGTTTGGTCATCTTCGCTGACATCTCCCATAAATTATCCGTTTAAGCCCACAGAACTGCCATTTACTGGATATTTGAGTGAGTAAATCCCAGGAGATCAGTAGTTTCTGAAATACTCAAACCAGCAACCATTTCAGAACCAAAGTCCTTGAGTTTACATTTTTTTCTCCCTTCTGAGGTTTGATGCGAACAAGAACGGAAGCTTGTTTTCATTATGTGTATCACCCGTATCGGGAGAATTTTATTAAACTCAAATAATTGCGTTGTAAATACTTTTTATGTGTTTCAAACACTGCATAACCTTTAATAAGAAACATTTTAAGGATGTTCCTTCCTCTTAAATGTAGATGAAACGCACATGCTGTCCATAGCAGATGATGTTTTTTCTATTAGTGATTCCAGACACCTTCTGCAGTCCAAAAATAAATAAATAAATAAATAAATAAATAAATCAAGGCAGTGGTCTCAACTTGAAATGATGAAAAGATGGCAAATGCTTCTTAAATTCCACAGATGTCAAGTCATTGTGTGTCTATATGAGTGTTTTATTCATGTCAAAAGCTAAGACAGATGCTGGTGTTTGCTTGACTACAAATCTCCCAACACTGACAAAGAAGAATTCACATTTCAGCCACATACGTACTTGCTGACGGACTGCTCAGCAGTCTATACAATAAGAGGATCAGACAAAAGTCAGATTGCTTTCTACACACACACAAACACACACACACACACACACACACACACACACACACACACACACTGGAAAGGGTTGACTTTTGAGATTATATACCACATGCCTTACATTCCTAAAGGCTCCTTGGATGCCTCTCTAGCAGATGCCATGTATTCTCTAATATAATGAACTGAAAATTTAATTAGTTTCCTCTCCTCGCACACACTGTTGCTCTTGACAAAGTATGTTTTGTATTACTTGATGATGTTATCTGATGCTGTCTTCGTCACTTTATCTCAAATAAGCGACCTCTCTGTCTGCATTCACAGCTGCTTGTCGGCCCTGCAATGACTTGGAAATACTGAAAGCCATCTGCAACAGTGACTTTGGTGAGTGTTTTTATTTCAGCTAACCTAGCCTGGCTTTTATAGTATGGATATCCATTTTGGTCAGTGATTCACTGTGATTTTTCTAATATAAAACGATAATAGGACCATATGCGAATAGCAAGCTGAGATTCCTTTATGATAAATGGGGTACTGTCAAACATGATACATAATCACTCTGTTGTTGTTGTTTATTCCAATTATGTTTATTATATGTATATTATATGTTTGTTTGTGAGAGTATGCTGTCTTTTTTGCCCCCTCTATGTTTAGTAATTGATGTGTATTTTGGCAAATCACTAAGAATAGGAATATATCAATAACCACATTTGAATTGGTCTCATATATCAGAGTAGTCAGTCTGTGTCTTGGATGTGAAGGTTAATTTATTCCATGAATGGCTACACACAGGGCGAGGCCCTGATTTGTTCCCAGCAAGTGGGCCCTGGCAGATGTGAGGGCTCTGCAACACACAATAGGAGGCACATGGCTTTAAGGCCTGCAACAGAGCAAAAGCAGCGGCTCCTTTGAACTCACGCCTTGTATAGCCTGACCCTTGAACTGTAATCTCACAAATTGCCATCAGACACTTTTTGATGATAGAAAATGAGTTGCCTAATGAATGTGTAACTGCTGATATGGAGTGAAAAAGCTTTGGTTTGCCTCACCGTGTGCAGGGTTAGAAGGCACTTCTAGAAAAGAAAGAGTGTGGAAAGGATTCATCATCAGCAAGATTTCTTTAAAAAAAAAAAAAAGGAATAAGCAAAGGAATGCACAAAACTATTAATACTTATAATACTGTTATACAGTATTATATAATATAATCTGTTATACAGTGTAATTTCTATATCGACAGATGACTGGTTGTTTGTTTAAGTCTAGTTCTGTATGTTGTTTGTTTAAGTCTAGTTCTTTATAAATCCATGTAACATTTTCTACTCTACTAGTGGTCCATGGATCCATACGGAATGTGTCCCATGATTCTGAGCGGCAGACCTCCGTGATAGAGGTGCAGAAAGGCAGGGTGTATCGGCAACGGAGCGGAGTGTTTGAGAGAGAGCCAGACCTCTCAGGCTCCTGGCATGGGCACATACACACACTTCTGCAGTGCGGTGTTAAAGCAGGAGCTGGTCAGTTTCTCTTCACCGGAGCTGAACTCTTTGGGGAGGCTTGGCTTGGCTGTGCTCCTCGATTTACAGACTTCCAGAATCTCTATCATTCAGCCAAGAGGGTGCATCTGATGCCATGTGATATTTCCATAGACTGAGGAGAAGATTCTTAAGATTTTCTATAATAATAATTTAGTAACTGTTCAAGGCCATTTGAGGAGAAATTGACACTTGAAGCAGACCAAAGGCATAACATGATATATCTTTGCTTTTGCTCTTTTTGATTTCTCTAAAGCAAGAGCGTATTATTATTATTATTATTATTATTATTATTATTATTATTATTATTTTGCTAAAGCAAGAGCTTTGTTACTCAGGCGTTCTTTTTTGTACCCCATTCACTAACCTTTTCAAAGAGCTATTCAAAGGTTAAACAGAATACCATCAATGCCAGTTGTGGTACATCATTTCAAAGGACATGGTGTGGGGGTTGATGTCTGTGCGCGCGTACCTATATGTGTCTGAGACGATATTTAACATTTTGTGTTAATATAAAAAATGTTAACTGGCTTTGGAGTTTGGCAAGAATATGTAGGCTTTATGTTGTTACAATGACACTACTGAAAATATCTATTCAATCATTATGGTTGTATACAGGGTATAAATATGTTATAAAGATGTTATCTTGAACATGGACTAAGATTAGAGATTCTTGAATATTCATACATTTTAAAGTAGACACATATGGTCATATGATTATTGTTGTACTTATTTGTAATAAAGTAATTGTTAATATTGTTCACACTTAGATAATGACATCTGAAAAAAGCAATTCTTTATATAATTAAACAGAACATCTTTGGTATTTATGACCCCGATTGATTAAGATAGTTGAGTTGAATCTAAAACTTTTTTGTAACATATTGTGGACTGTTAAAATAATATCAGATGTAATCAGTGTAAATAATTTTTGCCTTCCAGTACATTAATTTATGTCTCAGGATATGGAAAATCTTTCAAAATGAAAAACAAATCAACAACAACAACAACAACAACAACAAAAGAACACTACACAGATGCTACATTAATGCTTTTATATAACTGATATATTTTTAATTGTATTTATATCAATGTGCATTCCATGTACATTTATTATATTATATTGTATTATATTATATTATATTATATTATAAACCTTTTTAAAACTGCTAACAGATCTGCTTCATATAACATAATATATTATATTATAAACCTTTTTGCAAACTGCTGACAGATCTGCTTCACTTTATGTGAAAAGTCCAAGTGTGTCTTTTGTCTTCCTTTGTATATCTTTTTTGTGAATGTTCCACTGCATAATGAGTCTTGTTGCGACAAGCAGGACTCAGACAGTACCGTCTTCAGTGCTAACGCTGCCTTTTCTGTTGTGGCCCACATCTCTTTATGACCACGGTGCTTTGTAATCGGGATCTTCTGTGAATGGACTAGACCTAGCAGAAAATGATATACAAATGTGTCTAAGATAGAGAAAGCTCAGACACTTCTGAATTGACCTATTCTCTGGGGCTTGGTGGTCTGAAGTCATGGTTTTGGGAAGCTGGCTAAACAGATGTGAACAACTCTGGATCCAAGACTATGGATCCTGTCAGTGGGCCCCTCCCAGAAAGGGAACAATTAATTGACTTTATTCAGTTTCTTTTCTTTCTGCTCCACACTTCTACTTGGTTGAGCAGGATTCGCAAATTGCTGTCTGAGGCCTTTATGGTGACTAAATAGCTGCCAATGAAAGTGTAAATGACTTCGGAGTGAATGCAGATCTCACAATAGCACCACCGCCACAAGTCTCTGACTGACATAATGATCATTGTCATCACGGCTGTCAGCCAGGAGGCTCTGGGGCCCATGAATGTAGAAGAGAATTCAGAGAAGGAGAGCAGATTATCCAGTCTTTTTTTTTTTTTTTTAAATTTCATTCTGATTGCTCTTTGCAGTAGAGATTATCCAATTTGACAAAGTTAATCCTTTGTGCTCAATATTTTCAGTATAAACCAAAGAAAATGAACCCTATTGTACCATATTTTGTTTCCATCAATTAAAAAATATTTTTTACCTGAAGTCATAAAATTACTAAGATGATTTATTATAATAGCATTGCATTTAGTGAGCAAGCCCCAATCTTTTTAGTGAGCAAGTTTAGTGAGCAAGCCCCAATCTTTTCTGTAATGAGTTAGGAAGTTGGTTGTACCTTTAAAAGCATAGAAATGAAGGTACCTTATACTATCTATATAAAGTTAAACTACCTCTTTAAAGCTCTAAGTTAACTAGTTAATTTGTCTTTGTGGAACACTGGGTTTTGTCCTGAAATGAATTGGGTGGGTGGTTTTATGGGTTAGTATTCAGAGACCAATTATACTGGTGTTCCCTATAAGTGATGTTACTATGTTTATCCCCCAGATCTACATATTTAGTCTTGTACAGATCTGTCTCTACTTGTTATATATTGCACAGATGTATTTAAAGTTGGGTTATGCCTTGGAAGGTTTAAATATGCAGACCGGTGACAAATTAAAGGAAAAAAATTACTGACTCTGTTATGCTGTAGGAGCATTTTCTGCATAGACTTGTCCCAATGGGAACATTTACTCCAAATCAACACAAACTTATCTTTGTTTTATAATATGATATAGCATTTATATCTTGATGGGAGTGGTCTCTTCGAGGAAGAGGTCTCATGGAATATTTTGATGAGTATTTAAATGATCATATTCTATGATCTTCACAGTCACCAAATCACAAACCAATTGCACATCTATTTGACATTTTGAACTGACTTGTTAGACAGTGCTCTCCACCACCACCATCAAAACACCAACTGAGAGATAATCATTTGAAAAAAGGTTGTTCACTGCACTTGAGCTATGTAAAATCTATGTCAAGGCACACTGAAGCTGCTGTGGAAACTTGTAGTGGCCCATTTTCCTTTAATTTGTCTTTAATTTGTTATCCATTTGTGGGTAAGGAGGTTCCTTTTCATCATCATCATCATCATCATCATCATCATCATCATCATCAACAACAACAACAATAAAAATAATAATAATAATAATAATGTATAAGTAATGTAAAAAAAAAATCTGAAAATGTGTACAGTAAAATACATAATCATATATGAGAGATATTATACTATAATTATTTGGAAAATGCATTTATTGCTCTAACATACATTTGCATTTAATTTAACTTTAGACAATGTCCTTTGCAAGACCTATTCAAACATTCAAGAAACTGGAATATTATATACAACATCTAATTACTGATTACATCTAACTACTGAATTTCCTGGCATGAATCCTGCAAGCACATCTGTATGCATCTGTCAGGCAGCTAAGGAAATTAATGCTTTATTTTGTTTATGTCCATCCACTATTGTTATACTCAGCCTTGGGCGTTTGGTTCCAGTCTGAGCCCCATCTGCCGGACTTCCCACAGCAGAGGTAGTTTTGTGGTGGAACCGGCCAGGGACCTCAGGGGAACGCAATGCCCCTGGCCCGGAAGACCGGCGGGAGTTCTCCCCACAGGCTGGTTAATTGGCTTAGAGCACCGCCTGCCAAGCTTTCCCATGTGGGCCACTGCTGTGCTGCTGCACAATGTGAAACAGCATGATAGCCGTCCGCTCAGTCAATCCTTTCACTGCCCTTACTCCACAGAGGAAGCAGAGCCACACACAAAAGCCAAATCTGATACTGGCTCTCTCCTTTCTGAACAAAATGTCTCCTTTCCTCTTCATCCTTGGTTTGTAATCGGGTTTTGCTGGAACTTCATTGACAGAATTCTTCTTCTTTTAATTCATAAGGTAATGAGGAGCGGGACCCAGCCTCAACATGAGCAAAATGCATGTCAGCTTTATTGATCACACCTGACTCTGTGTTCTGTGTGAGACACTTCCCATGGTAATTCAGCAACCACTTTTAATCCTTCAATAAAAAGAACTTTAATATCATTAGCAAAATTGATCATGCCCACACATTTCCCTTTATCTCATTGCAAATACCGTCTTTCAGCTCTGGACACGGTATTCAAAAAGTTACAAATGTTAATGAACTGCTATAATCAATTTAAATGTTAAAAGTTTGACTAATCCAGGCAGATGACTACTCTATAAACAGAATTAACCAGTCATAATCACTTTCTTTTTTTTTTTATTCCATGGGTTTTGGCAGTGAAAAAGCAGATTGGCACATCTAGATTTTAATAATGCATGACTCTTGGTGCCAGATGGACTGGTTTGAGTATTTCAGAAACTGCTGATCTCCAGGGATTTTCCACACACAACAGTTTCTAGAGTTTACACAGAGTGGTGCTAAAAACAAAAACTGATTGAGCAATAGTTCTGTGCGTGCCTTGTTGCTTTGTTGATAAGAGAGGTCAGAGGACAGTGGCCAGATTAATTCGAGCAGCCAGGAAGGATATAGTAACTCAAATAATCAATCTTTAGAACTGTGGTGAGCAGAAAAACAGCTCAGAACACACAACTCATCAAACTTTAAGGTGGATGGCCTACAACAGCAGAAGACCACTTCAGGTTCCACTTCTGTCAGCCAAGAACAGAGATCTGAGGCTATCGTTGGCACAGGTTCACCCAAACTGGACATTTGAAGATTAGAAGAAAAAAAATCATCTGGTCTTTTTCCAGTCTTCAACTGTCCAGTTTGGCTTTTGCTCATGAAATTGAAGGCACCCATCAACACCACCACTGACCAGGCACATCATGGCAATCTCTCAACAGACTGGGCAAACTGGTCAAAGCTGCACTGTGAGCTCATAATTTTTCATCAGAAAACAGAAAAAAAGCAAAAAGGTGTGAAGCAAAAATGAATGGACAAGTTTAGTTTATGTTCAACACTTTGCTCTATGGTAGATGGTGCTGTGACCTGCCTTACTAGAATGAGTACACAGCTGTATTGACACCAAGATTTCTAGAGTTTTGACACTATTTTCATATTATTTGAATAGTCAGAACTTGTGCTTGAAACTGAAATCTTGCCTCTACAACTCACCCCTTGTTTCCAGCTAACCCCTTATTGACATTTGTGGATTCAAGATAAGTTTGTTGAGAGCTGAAAATTCAAATATTTGCAGCAGTGTCCACCAGACATGGTTTTATCATGTCTAATAGACTGTTCAAACATGTTTGAACAGTGTAACTACAAATGAAAAGTTCAGTTACAATTTCCTAAACTAATACCCATGGTGTTGGCTTTCTCACTTCATTTGTACTGCTTTGTCCAACTGCTTCTTAGTAACTCCTGAACTTACCTCTGACACTGTGTTCCTGAAGCCTGAGTGGTCTCAGGAACTGCAGGAAAATTGTGTGCAGTCTGGGTCTCGGCTAATCATTTGGTCAGGTTGTAAATAGCTGAAAGGCATTTCTTGAATAAATGCGCTTCTTGAAAGCATTAAGTTTTTGGTTTCAGCTTTCATATGATACTTCATTTTTACAAATAGAATGATAATTTCCACTGGAGGAGTGACATGTAAATGTAAATTTAACATATACATAAAGTCATTTTAGTGATTTATTCTGATAAATGTTAAGCAGTATAATACTACAAACTGCCCTGGTACTGGTTATTCATACTGCAGGGAATAATGACTTGAAAACATAAGTCATACTTTATAATAAATGACACCAGAGGAAGGTTTGTCAAACTTTCTGAAGGTGTTCTACTTGGAACCCTTTCTGATATGAAAAACACTGTTGTATTGTCTTACCTTTTATTATTAAAAGGCTTTATTTCAATGTGTGTGTTTAACTTGAAAATAGATGAACTATAACCTGAGAGTGAGACTAGCTTATAATATATAATGTAAAATGTTTTAAAAGTACTTTGAATTTTGAGTATTTTCCTAAAGTATACCATTAAGAAAGAGATAATCACAAAAGTAGGTTAATGGAAACTTTTATTACATACACAGTAGAAGACACACACAAAACAATTCATATATATATATATATATATATATATATATATATATATATATATATATATATATATATATATATATATATATAAAACATTTATAATGAAAAGGGAAATTAGGTCAAATTCAATAAAGTGGAATTTCAATCTGAAGTTAGTTAAAAGCCATAAATGTTCTCTTTGATGTTCTCTACAATAACTAAAATTTGACTAATGTTTTGTCACCATTATTTTGAAAAGGTAATGCATTTTGATACAGGATAAAATGTTCCTTCTAAGTATAAAAGACTTGGAGATTTAGGCTTTTTATACAAAATCTCTATTTATTAATGTAATAAATATTTTGTTTCTACTTAAAAATCTTTTCAACTTGATAATTTTGATAAAGCTTAATCTTTACAACTTTGATAATTTAGCCAGTATCTGTGACTGGTCCAAGACCATTGAATGATCTAAAGAAAGTGCCACTGTACAAGGTTATATAGGCCAAAAGTGACCACAAGTTTCAAGAACAAGTTCATTCAAGTTGCATGTCTTTGAAATGAAAGATTCTTACAAACTGAACAAGTAAGAAGGAAAAATAAATCTGCTGATTTTGTCTAAATATCTGGATCGCTGTGATGGTGAACAAATTTGATATTCTTACATAAAACAGGGTGATTGCCTGGGCTTGCTTTGCTAGTGACAGTGTTTACTGGTTTTTATAAAGGAATTAAATCAGTAAATCAGAGTTACGTAGTTCCATCAGAATTATGCAGTCGGTGATTCTTCAGCAAGATAATGCACTGAACCTATTTCAAACTTGGTAAACAAGAAAAAAGAAACGATAACCTTCTTAGGCCAGTCTCCAGCCTTCATAGAAAATGGAACTGAGCACAACAATCAACAGAATCAAACTGTTGCAGTAGATATGTAGCGTATGTTGCTGCTGAAGCTCTTACATGTTCTGTGTAATTCACAAAGTATGAATTACATGAATTACAAATTTTGTTTTTCATTTGTTATTTTCAAGAAAATGTTTAAAGTATTAAAAAAACTTACGCAACATAAATGAAAACATTATATATTCCACAAATACTGTATTTTGTATATTTAATGATGTCTTTATTGGTCACATATAGAGTAGAGTACAGTGAAATGGTTTTCTTCACATACCCCAGCCTGTCAGAAAGCTGAGAGCAGTCGGAGCACAGGGTCAGCCATGATACAGTGCCATTGGAGCAGAAAGGGTCAAGGGCCTTGCTCAAGAGCCCAACAGTGGCAGTTTGGCAGTGGGGCCCGAACCCCCAACCCTCCGATCAGCAACCCAGAGCCTCAACCGCTAAGCCACCACTGCCCCCTATTTAGATATACAAATACCTTTTCACTGTATTGTACTGTATTAGATTTTATTATATTGACTACATTATAATTTTGTACTATTATGCAGTAGCAACATGATTAATCCTTCAGAAATGACAATCAGAAATGGCAGTACTATTGATATATTTTACATTGACTTTTTGTCTGCGACTTTTTTCCAGCTTTGTGAAGTTACTTCAGTATCACTCTAATCTTCTTGTCACCCAGCATCAACCTGGAAAAAACAAAGCAACATGCAATATAAATACACACACACACACACACACACATATATATATATATATATATATATATATATATATATATATATATATATATATATATATTTGTGTCCTTTAGAGTTATATTCTTCACTGTTTAATATTCCTAGCTGCATATTTACCTAATAAGAGTAGCAGTGAGTAGTGCACCAGCCATGGGCCCGACCCAGTAGATCCAGTGATATGTCCAGTAATTTGCCACTGCTGCGGGTCCGAAAGCACGTGCTGGGTTCATGCATGCTCCAGAGACTGCTCCTCTAAATTGCAGAAATGTTCACTCTCAGTACAGCACATTAGATCATATTAGCCCATAGTACAGGCTGTCATCAAATGTTATGTCACAGTTATCTTCATAGTTACATGCAGCTTCAAGTTTTCACTTTTACTAGAGGGGGTCTGATTTCTTTTCCATATCTCCAGTACCATTTCATGTTGTTTATTGGTGACATATTTTAGACAGCTGAAAACAGTCATATTAGTTAGCTCTGAGTGCTGTACATCCCAGAATGGCAAAAAATCCCCCAAATAAATTAACTTTTTGTATAGATCTGTTCTGTATCAGCTAATGTTCTCATTAGCCAACTTAGTGAAGAGCAGGTAGGACACTGAGGTAAGTAATATTTGCAGCTACTGTACAACAATATATTTAAATTCAGTTTGTATTGGCCAATGAAGAAATAAAAATGAAATGTGGGTGCATACCAACGAATCAGACAGTGTGAGCTGGCGCTATTGCGCTGTGGGTAATTTGGTTACTGTGTATCTTGGGAGAGTTTAACCACATGACCAATGATAATTAATGTGAAGGGTTTTGTGATACATGATGTGATACAAGCTTGACAGGATGAAAACACAGTTGCCACAGTGAATGTATGAAGTCTGTGTGAGTGGGAGTATTTTTTCAGGTGGCAGTGCGGTGCTCATTCCCACATCACAAGAAAGCTGAGCTCCCTCACATTTGCCTGAGCTCAACTAATATTCTTTGTTGGGCATTTGAAATAATACCAGGAGGCAATATCTCTTCACATTGCTCTATAGAAAAGTACTTTCTTTTCAAAACTGTAAAATGCAATTATTCTAAATTTGATCATTAAAGCAAAAATATTTTATTTTGCTAATTTAAAGGCTGAGGAACAGAATAAGAAGGAACAAAATAAGAATATTTTAGGTAACTATAAAGCTCATGGTTGCATATAACCAAAGTATAAAGCTCTGATCCTAATGTGTGCTTAAGGACTTGGATACTTTCAGCTGTAAGCATTTGTTCTGGCTGAAGCAAGTGCAGCTGCTGTAGCTCCAGATGTTGAAATGTCTACTGCTACATCTACTACTTGGTTGCTAATAATATGTGAAGTATACATATTTAAGTAAAATTTAGGCAAATAATGTAAATAGATAACATTCAGTCATTCATCTTCAGTAAGCACTTTATCCATGGTCAGGACTGTGGTGGATTTAAGCTTATCACGGGAATGCTGGGAGTGAGGTGGAAAATTCACCCTGGATGGGAGACCAGTCCTTCACAGGGCATCATGGACACACTCATTTACACCTTGGGGAAATTTATCATAGCCAATCCACCTACATGTATGTTTGTGGGAGTGGGAAGAAACCAGTGAGCTCAAAGGAAACACATGCGGACATGCAGAGATTGTGAAAAACACCAACGGGGCACACAGTAAACCGAGCACAGGATTAAACTGGAGACAAACAATAGGAAACATACAGCAATAAAACGGGAGTATATAAAATGTTCATATAAATAATCATGACATTATTACCTCCACTACTGATAAGATTGCTGTACTTTTATATATTTTATAATGTCATTCTGTCACCAGGTCTGGTATGTTTCAAGAAAAAAATGATAGTGTAAGCCACAATCATACACTATCAGACGGAAAAAAAAAAAAAAAAAAAAAATATATATATATATATATATATATATATATATATATATATATATATATATATATATATATATATATATATATGTGTGTGTGTGTGTGTGTGTGTCCAGTTTCTTCAGTTGCTTTTGCTGTTTGTAGGTAGATGCTTAATGCTTATTTCAAAATAGGTAAACATAAAGTTTTGGAGGCAGAGTGTGAACAGGAGTGTGAACTAGCTCCATTCCCATCTCTTGTAAATGATGACATCAAATGAACTTCGTTTTCCCAAAGGTTTTACACAATCACTCACATATACTGTTCAGAAAGTACACTCTTTTAAACCAGTGTAAGATTAGATATTACCTACTCTCCTGATACCTAAACTCTATTTACACACTTTCCTGATGTGATGTCAGTGCCTGATCCTGACACACCTCTACTGCTGTGACTCTCCTCGCTCTCTGGTCCTGCCTGAATTTTCCTCATACTACTGCTTAGAACTTTCTGCACTTGTGACTCACCTTCTGTTGCTTTGCACTTCCCAGAAACAGACACTCACTCTTACTTCAGTGGATAATCGCACCTGGATACTGTAGATTTGTACCTAAGAACTGCTGCTGCTATCATAATGACTGTCCTGGGACTGTCCTAGGACTCTTCTTCACAATCTGATCATATTGAACATCCTTTCCATACACTTAATACTGTTTGATTTGAATATATGCAGTTGTAGAAGAGTACTGATATGTAATCACACTCAGAAGAGAATGGGTTTTCTTTTGAGTCTGATTCCTCTCAAAGTTTTTTTTTTTACTATTGCTCGGGGGCTTGGGATTTGAACTCACTGGGATTTGTTCAGATGTCCATTGTTTTAAACACTGAGGTACCACCAAAGCAAATGTTGATCTACATCAACTTTTCTGTAAAGCTGCTTTGTGAAAATGCTCTGTTCATATAAAATGTATTTAATTGATTTGAACACTGAATTTATTTAATCAAGAAATGTCAAATTAGAAATATTTTAAAAAATAATAATAATAACAATGCAAGCTAAATGGATAGGACATAATTGCATGGAACAGTCTTGTCTCACATTTTCTAGTCCAGGTCCCTTGAAGGTCCCATCCACTTAGGGATGTCCTGTGAAGGTGCTGTAACTATGCCTTGACTGCTCACTTGCTGTGTGTCTGTGTGTTGATGATGTGAGAAATAACAGGTCATTGTAAGTCTAATGGGTCCAACAGCTTTTTGGACAGGAGGGAGCTACTTAGTCATTTGTGAATGTCTGAATAGTCTTTTTTTACTCCATTAATTATTAAAAGGCTTCATCGTAATGGTTCTTCAGGGGGTTCTTTGTATAGTTAAAGGCTCTTAGTTCCTTAAAGTGTGATAGGAAAATACTTTAACCCCACTTAAACTTGGTCATGTCATGCATCTTGATCTTCAGGATAGTGATTGTCCACATAAAAATTAAATTACTCTAGATGCACTTAACCCAAGACAGTTCAGGAGGTGATCTAGATTTATTTTAAATGCATTTTATATCATACAAGGGTAAATGCCTCTATCTCCCCAAGCCACGTTTGACAACAACAACAACAACAACAACAACAACAACAGCAACAAACACCAATAGGTGACATGTGAGCCTGTGAAGGCTGAACTTGGTGTCATTAAAAAGTTAGAAAAACTATATATTTTTTTAATTTAAAAAAAAATTAAGACAATGTTTTTTTGGATGGAGCAATACCTGAATTCATACAAAAGGAGGAAAACTGGAAGTTGGTAGAAATGGAAACACGGGTCTAGCTGACCAGAGACTCAATTTTAAACGCATGTAGTTAAGGATACAATACGGGTACAAGATGCATGAAATGGCCACGTGTAAATAGGGTCGCTGTTATAAGGTTCTGCATACAGTGACAACTGAAAAACCCTTAAGGGTTCCATATTTCCAGTGTTCCACACCTTTTTTCTAAGAGTCTACACAACTGACATGCCAAATACTCATAAGTATAGATATTTTGGCTAATGAAAGAGATTTGTGTAAGATGTGGCAGAATGTGGCATGCTAGAGCAAAATTCTCCTATTGTTGTAAAACTATAATAAAAACAAAATTAGAACGGAAATCCACTTAAAAAGAATGCAAGCTGAGGTTAATTTATGGTACATTAGCAGCAAATTACTACGTAAGTTTTGGCAAAAATTTAGCAGCTCTCTCTAAAGGGTTTACTCTGCTGTATAAAACATTATGGCATCCCCTCATTCTTTCATAGTTATGCTTTGAGTCATATGTTCCAACCACTGAAAACTATGCCTGAGCTATCAACAGACGTGTAGGTCAGAGGAGATATCAGAGCTGCCAAGAGGAACTGACACTAAAACAAATATCCGACAAGGTGAGTCCGAATTGTGTCCTGACTCCATGTACAACTCGCTTTTAATTCCCTGACTTCTAAATGTCATTCTTTTATGTATATTAAATACACCATGTAGGATAATATTAGGTTAGGTAATAAACCCTCAGATAGTCAAATAATAGTATGCAAGAAATACAGAGGTGTAGCTGAAGGCATGTTATGGTGAAACTGTCTATACAGGTAGAGGAGCCTTGAAGGTACTAGATTAAAAAAGTCCAGAAGGGGACTGTATTTGACTTAGCTAAGAAATCTGAGGAACATCTGTTTTTGATGTTATCCGAAGGTTTATTATTAATAATAGTTCAGTGTGCGTGTGTGTTATTATGCTATACTCACCCTGCTAAGACATCAGCCGCAACTGTCAGTCCAATACAGAATGGAGCTAGTAGGGTACGTGTCTTGCCATTCACCGCCCCCATACACACTGACATGGTCAGGAACAGCGTCATTACTATCTCAGCTATAACAGCAGGCTCAATCTGAGCTCGCTCTTGGACTGTGTTAAATGCACCACCAGATGCATTGTAGTAATTATGTGGTAGTGAGATACTCTAAGGAACAGAAGAGAATATTACATCTGTAATATATACATACACACAAACATGTACGTTTGAGTCATTGTGATTATTTCTTATAAAATCTTTGCAACTCCACTCAGTTTCCTGTATTCCTGATAATGTCAAGCAGTGCGCGTGTATGAAACGAACAAATACAGATAAGTGGAGTTGTTCTAAGATAAGTCCAGTGCATGGAGATACACAGGATTTTCAACAGATTTTCAACATTCAAGCTCAGTGAATAATATCTGACTTACTTTAGCCAGACCTGCACCAATGAGTCCACCACACAGTTGCGCCAGAATATATGGTATCAGTAAGATGACATTAAGACCCCCGATCAGGTAAACAGACACAGAGACAGCGGGGTTGAAATGGCCTCCACTGCAGGAAGAGCTTTGTGTCAATGCATGTAGCTGAATTTCTGACACCGTTTTAAATCTTCAGTTATAGCAGGTTAACAGCATACTCTGTTTTACTGAAAAATGCCTTTAAGAACAATGTATGCAACAAATTTGTTTTGCACTCAGTGCACACAAAAAGTGCACAGATTTTGTTTTAGAATTGCCTAGAAACAGGATCAAATAACCCATAAATAAATCTGAAAAAAGTAAATAGTGTAAATTCCAATTCTAAATTCATTACTAAACAAGCTCTTGATCTTGCAACACCTCACACAGGAAAAACATCAACTCAGTGCACCCATGTGAATACCTGATCTCTCCAAACAGTGCTATGACGATGCTGAGTGCTAGGCCATGTGCTAGAGCTGGCTGCAGACTCCCAGTGTCCTGCGGATTCTCTATGACGGACATGCAGCCAGTGAAGATGAAAAGCGTCGATCCCACCAGTTCAGCTATACAGGGCTGGATATAAGGCTGAAACACACTGACCAAGCGGTGAATTACGGTCTCGTCCTCCTCTGGTTCTATGTCAAACACACTAACTGAGTTACACATGTCTGTGTCTGAGTTGGTTTTTGATTGGTGCGTGCTCATGCTGACTGTTGATGGATGGAGCTGGCAGTACAGTTAAATAGGGCAATCCTGGTCTGATAAACATGTACGAAAGGAGGAGGAGAGAAGAAGGGAGGGAGGTACAAAGTGGGATGTGGTAGAACCCACTAATACTGACTTTTAGGCTAATTGGTTTGTACCAAAAGTTCTGGATAATTCCAAGGCTATAGAGTTCAACGAACATTTGTAAAAGTATGTCACATGGGTAAAACAATGGAAATAAAATGATGCATGAATAGAGCTTTCACTTTGAAGTGAGTACATTACAGTTAGGTCAGGCATTTTAGGATGAAAGCCAACCAGCAATATGTGCCAGCTATAAAAGAGTCGTGACAATCAGCACTACACCATGTGACATAGCAGCATGATGAAACTAAAAATGAGCTCCACTGGCATCAAAAAATTAGTGCCTGAACTGCATATGTATCAGTCAAAAACTGTAGTACTCTAATTCATTCTTAGACAAAAAAAAAAGTTCTTCAATTATTCTTATCACATCATTACATTTATCAATAGATAGAATCAGATATTTATGAAATGATTTAGATGATTAAATTCTGAGTTGCCTTATCTGGTTTAAACTTCTTTCATCATCAAGTTGGTTTGTTTTCATTTTGAAAAGCTGAAACTGATGCTGAAATCTCCACATTAACTAAACTTCTACCAACTGAACTGAAGGTATATCTGCCAGAAAAATATAAATTAATCACCTATGCCTGAAAGAAATATGGGCATACAAGAAATATTGGTTGCAAGTTAATGACTACCGGCAGTAATAAAATGATAAATAAGAAGTTAGTGCCAGAGATGGCACATTAATAAACCATTACTGAATACATCTCACCATGCATGTTGAAGCATAACAATTAAAAACTGTAAATGGAAATGGAAACAAGTGAAAAGGACGAAAATTAAAACAGTTGATACAAATAAACAAAACCCCACCCCAGTTACTGTGAGTACCAGGGGTGAGAAATGAGCCAGGAACCTGACAATACTCTGAAAAGTGTTTCAGGATGTTAAATAATATATGGCGATATCAATATATTGTCCTACTGCTGTCTATATAGTGTAATGTATGTATACATCTAATATATAGTGTAATCAATTGTCTGCTTCCTTACTGATTCCTCAGACCTGATTATTGTTACATTCTGCAAATAGTATGGCATTAATCAACAAAGCTACTTTTGCATGCATTCCGTTTAAGGTCTATATTCAAGTTGCAGCCATATTCTGAATACGATGTTTATATGCGTACAGGCATCAGAATATTCCTGTATACAGGGTTGTTGTAAGTATGCCTGAGTTGCCATTTCTAAATACCTAGCATACAGCTAAGTATCTGCAGACTTCTGCAGACTGAGCATGCATATATCTCCTTTCAGTGGATTTTCTGAATAAGGTGTTTACATGCAAGAAATTTCCGATTAAAATAGGCATATTCCAGGGGTGGGAATAAGAATTTGGGGAATCAGAATATTGTCTTAATAGGAATCGGGCAACTGGTGTTTTCATGAGTGCTAATTAGAATATTGCCAAATTTTGATTAATATTGGAATGTTGATGTGCATGTAAATGCACCCATCGCCATTAGTTTTTTGTTTTAATTTTGAAGAATTGCTAAAACCTTAAAAATTAAATACGAAATAAACTTTATTTTTATTTTACTATTTGGCAGGCATTATTGCTGCATTTATTTATCCATCAGACATGATGGTGGTAATGATAATGGATGAAAGTGAATTAGTGAGCAGTAAAAACAATTTCCAAAAATAAAAGATGCTTGCACCATTTTCCCTCATCATCCTCTTCTTCTTCTTCTTCTTCTTCTTCTTCTTCTTCTTCTTCCTCTTCTTCTTCTTCTTCTTCTTCTTCTTCCTCTTCATTATTATTATTATTATTATTATTATTATTATTATTATTATTATTATTATTATTATTATTATTATTATTATTTGATTCAGAAAGCTTGTCACAATAACCAAGCATGCTTATTAAACAGTTTTTAACCGTGTTAATGCTGTGCTCCTTACTGCAAAAAAAAAAAATTAAAAAATTGCTTTCTGATTTCTGAAATAATAGAAGTTTCATTGTGTGTACTTTTGTGAGACTTTGACCATTTGTTATCATCAGATCTCAGATACAATTACAATATTTAACACTTATCTTACACTGATATGTCATTTGTTGCAACATCAATTCATATTATGTATTAATCTTGAATAAACAAACTAGTGGATGTATAGTTGGGTTTTTTTTTATTGGTCATGCGTTTGGAAATATTTGACTTTTTGCACTGTATTTACTGAATAAATCATAGTAGATATGGCTTATTATGCTTGATGAATAGAAAATATGACTGAATCTGTATTTTCATATTTGCAGATTAGATTTGCACTGAGATGTTATCGTCTGTATCGTAACTTTCCAATAACTCTCTGTCTATCACAGCACAATGAGAAATAACTTTGAATTGCACCCCCCCCAGTTTGAAAAGGCACAGACCCCTGTTATTTTTCACAGATAAGTTTGCAGAGCAAATCGTTGAGGGAGATATACAGTATTTTCTGGATTTCAGGATCAAAAGTATAGGTCTTTCTTAGACATGTGCCTATAATCAGCTATACTGCATACTGTGGCATTCCATATGCACAATATTGCTATCATGGACATGTCAAAAATATTATCTCTCTGCTTGTATTTTTTTTAACTACAGTGATCATAATAAATCATGATAGGGATATGAATTTTAGTATTGGTACCCACCTAGTCTTTCCTACCAATTTGGCATTAACTGATGCCAATTCATTCAAGGGTATTCTGCTTAACTCAGGATGGCCTAAAAGTTTAGGAAATATAGCACCAATACAATATGTTAATTTTAAGTAAATGTGTGTGTTAATGAAAATGCTAATAACTACTAAGCTTTTCCAAATATAACACAGCAAAGCAACTTTATAAAGTGTGTGTTCTCCTAAATGTAATATACTGTACTGTAAAATTCCGCGCGACTTTTCTTACAAGTCATTATGACCGATCTTGACCACCAGGTGGGAGCAGACCACATTTTTTATAGTCGCCTTTATGATCGACTTTTTTTTTTTTTTTTTTTTTTTTTTGCAGCCATGGACCTCCATCCATCCATCCATCTTCTATACAGCTTATCCTTCCTTCAGGGTCACGGGGAACCTGGAGCCTATCCCAGGGAGCATCGGGCACAAGGCGGGGTACACCCTGGACAGGGTGCCAATCCATCGCAGGGCACACAATCACATACACATTAGCCATGGACCTGTTTAGCTGTAAAAATGTCCTGGGCCTTCTCAGTACAGATTTATTTTATGAACCACTGAAATATTAGGCTCATTATTCAAATGTTTACAATAATATTATGACTATCTATTAGTTACCTCAAGCTTTTTTTTTTTATTTCTGACTTTTTCACTGATATTAGATTGCAGTTGACATTATTTATAATTTATTATATAATAATAATAATAATAATAATAATAATAATAATAATAATAATAATAATAATAATTATTATTATTATTATATTATATATTATAATTTCATTCAAATGAGCAATCAAATAGACTAATAACTACAAGAACTCAATAATAGAACTCAGTAATAAATACAACTTTGGTAATTGTGAGTTGTGAAATTCACTTCTGTAACAAAATTAAAAAATCATGGTCCCCTGGGCAAGCCCAAACCCCACTTTGAGAAGCACTGGCCTACACAATGAATATGGGTTGAAGATAGAAAGAATACACTGTATAAATCAGGAAGTGTCACTGTAAGCAGCACTTTTTGGGAAGATTTAATTACATAGACAATGACGTTATAAACAAAGCTTTTAAAAAAAAAAAGACAAAATGACTTACGCTATGCTAAAATGGTATCTCAAAGCTTTATGGGGAAAGAGCATGAGAATGTTCATATAAATTACACAGATAAAGCACAATTTTACATCTCACACTCTGCTGAAACAGAAACCTAAGAGACTGTAGCCCTTGTTCTTTGTTATTTTCCTCTCCACTTCTGCAAAGCTACTTATGTTGTGCAAGTAGAGCAAGAGCATGTTACTGCAGTAGTCTTGGGATTCCATGACCCTGCACAACAAGTGTTTGATAATTCCTCAGTTGAATCAGATGTATTAGCCACTGGGGAAATCTTATCCGGAACAGTCAGTGTGATTGCAGGTTTTAATTCCAGTCAAATAGGAGACATGCCTAATAGTCATCTGAAGCAACCGTGTCTCTGGTTTGGTTGGAATGAAAACCTGAAACTACACCAACCATTTTGGATAAGATGAAAGATCTCTGGTTGAACGCTGTGCTTCCAAACACTTGTTCTAGAGTAGCACTGTCTTGGACATTTTAATAAATTCCTGCTCTAACACACCCTCATTGACTGCATTTGGTGTGTTCAGTAGAGTTATCACTTCATCCACATTGAGTGCATTTTAACAGTTGGATGTGTTTTAATGAATGTAACATGATACAAAGATTGAACTTTTTTCTCATACAGTCATTTCACCGATTTATTCATTTGTCATTATCAGTGTAGCCTAAAAATCACTGAAGATGGAGATGAAATTAAAATGGTATAGCTGTTAACTGAAGTGTTGTTTGACATGTTCTTCGTTTTTGTTTATCAGCATTTAACTGCACTAATAAAACCAGTTATTGCTTTGGAAAAGGCGACTGGGGGAAATACCAGATATGCAGGGTATTCTCCAGAACCACAGATTTAGTGGTTTTATTAGCGTTTGCAGTTTTAGAACAATTGCGAGGAAGAAAAATCTCACACAATCGCACATGGGCTATTCAGATTTGCTCAGCTTTCACAAAACCACAAAATGGTTGGCTGAAACCCATTTGGCTTGAGATCTACATTGAGTGCACAACCATTATTTCACTTCCTATGTCGGTGGCTCTCAAAGTGGTGTCCATGATTGAAAAAAGAAAAAAAAAGTTATTCGCCTGTTTGTCTGGTAACTTGAAACGAATGGGTTTAATCCAAGCCTTAATGTCTCAAAAAACCAAACAGGACTATAAATAATACCAAGTCAGATCTAATGGGTTCT